>NC_041234.1:42674107-42676629 GCF_002837175.3 Physeter macrocephalus | reverse complement strand
TATGTTTTCCTCTAAGGGTTTGATAGTGTCTGGCCTTACATTTAGGTCTTTAACCCATTTTGAGTTTATTCTTGTGTGTGGTGTTAGGGAGTGTTCTAATTTCATACTTTTACATGTAGCTGACATGACTCTTTTTGAATTATGGTTTTCTCAGTGTATATATATGCCCAGTAGTGAGATTGCTGGGTCGTATGCTAGTTCTATTTTTAGTTTTTAAGGAACCTCCATACTGTTCTCCATAGTGGCTGTATCAATTTACATTCCCATCAACTGTGCAAGAAGGTTCCCTTTTCTCCACACCCTCTCCAGCATTTATTGTTTGTAGAATTTTTGAAGACGGCAATTCTGACCGGTGTGAGGTGATATCTCATTGTAGTTTTGATTTGCATTTCTCTAATCATTAATGATGTTGCACATTCTTTCATGTGTTTGCTGGCAATCTTTATATCTTCTTTAGAGAAATATCTATTTAGGTCTTCTGCCCATTTTGGATTGGGTTGTTTTTTTTTTTTTTTGATATTGAGCTGCATGAGCTGCTTGTAAATTTTGGAGATTAGTCCTTTGTCAGTTGCTTCATTTGCAAATATTTTCTCCCATTCTGAGGGTTGTCTTTTGGTCTTGTTAATGGTTTCCTTTGCTGTGCAAAAGCTTTTAAGTTTCATTAGGTCCCATTTGCTTATTTTTCTTTTTATTTACATTTCCCTAGGAGGTTGGTCAAAAGGGATCTTGCTGTGATTTATTTCAAAGAATATGGTATATCTCTCAATGTGTTTGTATCATCTTTAATTTCTTTCATGAGTGTCTTATAAGTTTCTGCATACAGGTCTTTTGTCACCCTACATAGGTTTATTCCTAGATATTTTATTCTTTTTGTTGCAATGGTAAATGGAATTGTTTTCTTAATTTCACTTTCAGATTTTTCATCATTAGTGTATAGGAATGCAAGAGATTCCTGTGCATTAATTTTGTATCCTGCTACTTTACCAAATTCATTGATTAGCTCTAGTGGTTTTCTGGTAGCATCTTTACGTTTCTCTATGTATACATCATGTCATCTGCAAACAGTGACAGTTTACTTCTTCTTTTCCAATTTGTATTCCTTTTATTTCTTTTTCTTCTCTGATTGCTATGGCTAGGACTTCCAAAACTATGTTGAATAAGAGTGGTGAGAGTGTACATCCTTGTCCTGTCCCTGATCTTAGAGGAAATGCTTTCAGTTTTACACCATTGAGAACGATGTTTGCTGTGGGTTTGTCATATATGGCCTTTATTATGTTGAGGTAGGTTCCCTCTATGCCCACTTTCTGGAGAGTTTTTATCATAAATCGGTGTTGAATTTTGTCAAAAGCTTTCTCTGCATCTATTGAGATGATCCTGTGGTTTTTATTCTTCAAATTTGTTAATATGGTGTATCACATTGATAGATTTGCATTTATTGAAGAATCCTTGCATCCCTGGGATAAATCACACTTGATCATGTTGTATGATCATTTTAATGTGCTGTTGGATTCTATTAGCTAGTATTTTGTTGAGGATTTTTGCATCTACATTCATCAGTGATATTGGTCTGTAATTTTCTTTTTTTTTTAGTATCTTTGTCTGGTTTTGGTATCTGGGTGATGGTGGCCTCATAGAATGACTTTGGGAGTGTTCCTTCCTCTGCAATTTTTTGGAAGAGTTTGAGAAGGATAGGTGTTAGCTCTTCTCTAAATGTTTGATAGAATCCATCTGTGAAGCCATCTGGTCCTGGACTTTTGTTTGTTGGAAGATTTTTAATCACAGTTTCAATTTCATTACTTGTGCTTGGTCTGTTCATATTAAGGTTGTGCATTTCTAAGAATTTGTCCATTTCTTCCAGGTTGTCCATTTTATTGGCATATACTTGCTTGTAGTAATCTCTCTTGATCCTTTGTATTTCTGCAGTGTCAGTTGTTTCTTCTCCTTTTTCATTTCTAATTCTATTGATTTGAGTCTTCTCCCTTTTTTCCTTGATGAGTCTGCCTAATTTTTTATCAATTTTGTTTATCTTCTCAAAGAACCAGCTTTTAGTTTTATTGATCTTTGCTATCGTCTCCTTCATTTCTTTTTCACTTATTTCTGATCTGAACTTTAAGATCGCTTTCCTTCTGCTAACTTTGGGATTTTTTGTTGTTCTTCTTCTTTCTCGAATTGCTTTAGGTGTAAGGTTAGGCTGTTCATTTGAGATGTTTATTGTTTCTTGAGGTAGGATTGTATTGCTATAAACTTCCCTCTTAGAACTGCTTTTGCTGCATCCCATCGGTTTTGGATTGTCATGTTTTCATTACCATCTATCTCTAGGTACTTTTTGATTTCCTCTTTGATTGCTTCAGTGATCTCTTGGTTATTTAGTAACGTATTGTTTAGCCTCCATGTGTTTTTGTTTTTTACTTTTCTTTCCCTGTAATTCATTTCTAATCTCATACTGTTGTGGTCAGAAAAGATGCTTGATATGATTTAAATTTTCTTAAATTTACTGTGGCTTGATTTGTGACCCAAGATGT
>NC_041234.1:42673042-42673850 GCF_002837175.3 Physeter macrocephalus | reverse complement strand
TCGATCTCTTGATCATTATGTAGTGTCCTTCTTTGTCTCTTGTAACATTCTTTATTTTAAAGTCTATTTTATCTGATATGAGTATCACTACTCCAGCTTTCTTTTGATTTCCATATGCATGGAATATCTTTTTCCACCCCCTCACATTCAGTCTGTATGTGTCCCTAGGTCTGAAGTAGGTCTCCTGTAGACAGCATATATATGGGTCTTGTATTTGTATCCATTCAGCAAGCTGGTGCCTTTCTGTCCTTTGGTGTAAGTGAGGTGCTAAAGTCCCCCACTATTATTGTGTTACTCTTGATTTCCTCTTTTAGAGCTGTTAGCAGTTGCCTTATGTAATGACGTGCTCCTGTGTTGAGTGCATATATATTTATAATTGTGATATCTTCTTCTTGGATTGATCCCTTGATCATTTTGTAGAGCCCTTCCTTGTCTCTTGTAACATTCTTTATTTTAAAGTCTATTTTATCTGATATGAGTATCACTACTCCAGCTTTCTTTTGATTTCCATATGCATGGAATATCTTTTTCCACCCCCTCACATTCAGTCTGTATGTGTCCCTAGGTCTGAAGTAGGTCTCCTGTAGACAGCATATATATGGGTCTTGTATTTGTATCCATTCAGCAAGCTGGTGCCTTTTGGTTGGAACATATAATCCATTCACGCTTAAGGTAATTATCGATATGTATGTTCCTATGACCATTTTATTTTTGGGGGATTTGTTTTTGGAGATCCTTTTCTTCTCTTTTGTGTTTCACTTAGAGAAGTTCCTTTAGCATTTGTTGTAGAGCTGGTTTGGTGGTACTG
>NC_041234.1:42667731-42671562 GCF_002837175.3 Physeter macrocephalus | reverse complement strand
GTTTGTTGGAAGATTTTAAATCACAGTTTCAATTTCAGTGCTTGTGATTGGTCTGTTTATATTTTCTATTTCTTCCGGGTTCAGTCTTGGAAGGTTGTGCATTTCTAAGAATTTGTCCATTTCTTCCAGGTTGTCCATTTTATTGGCATATACTTGCTTGTAGTAATCTCTCTTGATCCTTTGTATTTCTGCAGTGTCAGTTGTTTCTTCTCCTTTTTCATTTCTAATTCTATTGATTTGAGTCTTCTCCCTTTTTTCCTTGATGAGTCTGCCTAATTTTTTATCAATTTTGTTTATCTTCTCAAAGAACCAGCTTTTAGTTTTATTGATCTTTGCTATCGTCTCCTTCATTTCTTTTTCACTTATTTCTGATCTGAACTTTAAGATCGCTTTCCTTCTGCTAACTTTGGGATTTTTTGTTGTTCTTCTTCTTTCTCGAATTGCTTTAGGTGTAAGGTTAGGCTGTTCATTTGAGATGTTTATTGTTTCTTGAGGTAGGATTGTATTGCTATAAACTTCCCTCTTAGAACTGCTTTTGCTGCATCCCATCGGTTTTGGATTGTCATGTTTTCATTACCATCTATCTCTAGGTACTTTTTGATTTCCTCTTTGATTGCTTCAGTGATCTCTTGGTTATTTAGTAACGTATTGTTTAGCCTCCATGTGTTTTTGTTTTTTACTTTTCTTTCCCTGTAATTCATTTCTAATCTCATACTGTTGTGGTCAGAAAAGATGCTTGATATGATTTAAATTTTCTTAAATTTACTGTGGCTTGATTTGTGACCCAAGATGTAATCTATCCTGGAGAATGTTCCATGCGCACTTGAGAAGAAAGTGTAAACTGTGGTTTTGGATGGAATGTCCTATAAATATCAATTAAATCTATCTGGTCTATTGTGTCATTTAAAGCTTCTGTTTCCTTATTTATTTTCATTTTGCATGATCTGTCCATTGGTGTAAGTGAGGTGCTAAAGTCCCCCACTATTATTGTGTTACTCTTGATTTCCTCTTTTAGAGCTGTTAGCAGTTGCCTTATGTAATGACGTGCTCCTGTGTTGAGTGCATATATATTTATAATTGTGATATCTTCTTCTTGGATTGATCCCTTGATCATTTTGTAGAGCCCTTCCTTGTCTCTTGTAACATTCTTTATTTTAAAGTCTATTTTATCTGATATGAGTATCACTACTCCAGCTTTCTTTTGATTTCCATATGCATGGAATATCTTTTTCCACCCCCTCACATTCAGTCTGTATGTGTCCCTAGGTCTGAAGTAGGTCTCCTGTAGACAGCATATATATGGGTCTTGTATTTGTATCCATTCAGCAAGCTGGTGCCTTTTGGTTGGAACATATAATCCATTCACGCTTAAGGTAATTATCGATATGTATGTTCCTATGACCATTTTATTTTTGGGGGATTTGTTTTTGGAGATCCTTTTCTTCTCTTTTGTGTTTCACTTAGAGAAGTTCCTTTAGCATTTGTTGTAGAGCTGGTTTGGTGGTACTGAGTTCTCTTAGCTTTTGCTTGTCTGTAAAGCTTTTGATTTCTCCATCGAATCTGAATGAGATCCTTGCTGGGTAGAGTAATCTTGGTTGTAGGTTTCTTCCCTTTCATCCTTTTAAGAATATCATGCCACTCCCTTCTGGCTTGTGGAGTTTCTGCTGAGAAATCTGCTGTTAGCCTTATGGGAGTTCCCTTGTATGTTATTTGTCGTTTTCCCTTCCTGCTTTCAAAAATTTTTCTTTGTGTTAATTTTTGCCAATTTCATTACTGTGTGTCTCGGCCTGTTTCTCCTGGGGTTTGTCCTGTATGGGACTCACTGCACATCCTGGACTTGGGTGGCTATTTCCTTTCCCATGTTAGGGAAGTTTTCGATTATAATCTCTTCAAATATTTTCTCTGGTCTTTTCTCTCTCTCTTCTCCTTCTGGGACCCCTTTAATGAGAGTGTTCTTTCATTTCATGTTGTCCCAGAGGACTCTTAGGCTCTCTTCATTTCTTTTCATTCTTTTTTCTTTATTCGGTTCCACGGCAGTGAATTCCACCATTCTGTATTCCAAGTCACTTATCCGTTCTTCTGCCTCAGTTATTCTGCTATTGATTCCTTCTAATGTAGTTTTCTTTTCAATTATTGTATTGTTCATATCTGTTTGTTTGTTCTTTTTTTCTTCTGGGTCTTTGTTAAACATTTCTTGCATCTTCTCGATCTTTGCCTCCATTCTTTTTCCGAGATCCTGGATCATCTTCACTATCATTATTCTGAATTCTTTTTCTGGGAGGTTGCCTATCTCCACTTCATTTAGTTGTTTTTCTGGGGTTTTATCTTGTTTCTTCATCTGGTACATGCCCTCTGCCTTTTCATTTTGTCTATCTTTCTGTGAATGTAGTTTTTGCTCCACAGGCTGCAGGATTGTAGTTCTTCTTGCTTCTGCTGTATGCCCTCTGGTGGATGAGGCTATCTAAGAGTTTTCATTTATTGCTGCTCTGATGTTTATGATTTATTTCCTTCTGCTAACTTTGGAGTACTTTTGTTCTTCTTTCTCTAATTGCTTTAGGTGTAAGGTTAAGTTGTTTATTTGAGGTGTTTTTTGTTTCTTAAGGTAGGATTGTATTCTATAAACTTCCTTCTTCGAATGGCTTTTGCTGCATCCCATCGTCGTGTTTTTTTTGTTTTTTTTTTTTTGTGCTATGCGGGCCTCTCACTGTTGTGGCCTCTCCCGTTGCGGAGCACAGGCTCTGGACGCACAGGCTCAGTGGCCATGGCTCACGGGTCCAGCCGCTCCGCAGCATATGGGATCCTCCTGGACCGGGGCACAAACCCATGTCCCCTGCATCGACAGGTGGATTCTCAAACACTGCGCCACCAGGGAAGCCCAGTAATCGTGTTTTCATTGTCATTTGTTTCTAAGTATTTATTGATTTCCTCTTTGATTTGTTCAGTGATCTCTTGGTTATTAAGTATTGTATTGTTTAGCCTCCATGTGTTTGTATTTTTTACAGATTTTGTCCTGTAATTTTTATCTACTCTCATAGCATTGGGGTCAGAAAAGATGCTTGATATGATTTCAATATTCTTAAATTTACCAGGGCTTCATTTGTGACCCAAGATATGATCTATCCTGGAGAATGTTCCATGAGCAGTTGAGAAGAAAGTGTATTCTGTTGTTTTTGGATGGAATATCCTATAACTATCAATTAAGTCCATCTTGTTTAATGTATCATATAAAGCTTGTGTTTCCTTATTTATTTTCATTTTGGATGATCTGTCCATTGTTGAAAGGGTTGTGTTAAAGTCCCCTACTATGATTGTGTTACTGTCGATTTCCCCTTTTATGGCTGTTATATTTGCCTTATGTATTGAGGTGCTCCTATGTTGGGTGCATAAATATTTACAATTGTTATATCTTCTTCTTGGATTGATCCTTTGATCGTTATGTAGTGTCCTTCTTTGTCTCTTGTAATAGTCTTTGTTTTGAAGTCTATTTTGTCAGATATAAGAATTGCTCCTCCAGCTTTCTTTTGATTTTTATTTGCATGGAATATCTTTTTCCTTCCCCTCACTTTCAATCTGTATGTGTCCTTAAGTCTGAAGTGGGTCTCTTGTAGACAGCATATATATGGGTCTGGGTTTTGTATCTTGCTGCTTTTAATATTTTTTCTTTGTATTTAATATATGATAGTTTGATTAATATATGTCTTGGTTTGTTTCTCCTTGGATTTATCCTGTATGGGACTCTCTGTGCTTGCTGGACTTGATTTTCAGCCGGTCTATGTCTTCTGGTGGGAGCATTTAATCCATTTACATGTAAGGTAATTATCGATATGTATG
>NC_041234.1:42658921-42659668 GCF_002837175.3 Physeter macrocephalus | reverse complement strand
GGGAGCATTTAATCCATTTACATGTAAGGTAATTATCGATATGTATGTTCCTATTCCCATTTTCTTAATTGTTTTGGGTTTGTTATTGTAGGTCTTTTCCTTCTCTTGTGTTTCCTGCCTAGAGAAGTTCCTTTAGCATTTCTTGTAAAGCTGGTTGTTGGTGCTGAATTCTCTTAACTTTTGCTTGTCTGTAAAGGTTTTAATTTCTCCGTGAAATCTGAATGAGATCCTTGCTGTGTAGAGTAATTTTGGTTGTAGGTTTTTCCCTTTCATGCCTTTAAATATGTCCTGCCACTCCCTTCCGGCTTGCAGAGTTTCTGCTGAAAAATAAGCTGTTAACCTTATGGGGATTCCCTTGTATGTTATTTGTTCTTTTTCTCTTGCTGCTTTTAATATTTTTTCTTTGTATTTAATATATGATAGTTTGATTAATATATGTCTTGGTTTGTTTCTCCTTGGATTTATCCTGTATGGGACTCTCTGTGCTTGCTGGACTTGATTAACTACTTCCTTTCCCATGTTAGGGAAGTTTTCAGCTATAATCTCTTCAAATATTTTCTCAGTCCCTTTCTTTTTCACCTCTTCTTCTGGGACCCCTATCATTCGAATGTTGGTGCATTTAATGTTGTCCCAGAGGTTTCTGAGATTGTCTTCAATTCTTTACATTCTTTTTTCTTTATTCTGCTCTGCAGTAGTTATTTCCACTATTTTATCTTCCAGGTCACTTATCCGTTCTTTTGCCTCAGT
>NC_041234.1:42656836-42658829 GCF_002837175.3 Physeter macrocephalus | reverse complement strand
ATTCTTTTTCACGTAGACTGCCTATTTCCTCTTCATTTGTTAGGTCTGGTGGGTTTTTACCTTGCTCCTTCATCTGCTGTGTGTTTCTCTGTCTTCTCATTTTGCTTAAGTTAGTGTGTTTGGGGTCTCCTTTTCACAGTCTGCAGGTTCGTAGTTCCCATTCATTTTGGTGTCTGCCCCTAGTGGCAACGGTTGGTTCAGTGGGTTGTGTAGGCTTCCTGGTGGAGGGGACTAGTGCCTGTGTTCTGGTTTATTAGGCTGGATATTGTCTTTCTGGTGGGCATTTCCACGTCTGGTGGTGTGTTTTGGGGTGTCTGTTTCCTTATTATGATTTTAGGCAGCCTCTCTGCTAATGGGTGGTGTTGTGTTCCTGTCTTGCTAGTTGTTTGGCATAGGGTGTCCAGCACTGCAGCTTGCTGGTCGTTGAGAGGAGCTGGGTCTTGGCGTTGAGATGGAGATCTCTGGGATATTGTCACTGTTTGATATTACATGGAGCTCAGAGGTCTCTGGTGGACCAACGTCCTGAACCTGGCTCTCCCACCTCAGAGGCACAGTCCTGATGCCTGGCTGGAGCCCCAGGATCCTGTCATCCACACTGCTTATAATAAAGTGGAGAAAAAAAGAAACAGAGAAAGAAGATAAAATAAAATAAAAAGATAAAATAAAATTATTGAAATGTAAAATAAAAAATAATTATTAAAAAAATTAAAACATAATAGAAAAAAGAAAGAAAGAAAGAAAGAAGAGAGCAAGCAAATCAAAAAGCAAATCCACCAATAATAACAAGTGATAAAAACTATATTAAAAATCAAAAAACAAACAAAAAAAAGGACAGACAGAACCATCAGACAAATGGTAAAAACAAAGCTATACAGACAAAATCAACCACAGAAGCATACACATACACACACACAAAAGGAGAAAAAGGGAAATATATATATATATCATTGCTCCCAACGTCCTCCTCCTCAGTTTGGAATGATTCGTTGCCTATTCAGGTATTCCACAGATGCAGGGTACATCAAGTTGATTGTGGAGATTTAATCCGCTGCTCCGGAGGCTGCGAGGAGAAATTTCCTTTTCTCTTCTTTGTTTGCACAACTCCTGGGTTTCAGGTTTGGATTTGCCCCCACCTCTGCATGAGGGTGCCCTGAGGGCATCTGTTCCCCACTCAGACAGGATGGGGTTAAAGTAGCAGCAACTTCAGGGGCTCTGGCTCACTCAGGCTGGGGGGAAGGAGGGGTACGGAGTGCAGGGCGAGCCTGCAGTGGCAGAGTCATGACTTTCCACCAGCCTGAGGCATGCCATGTGTTCTCCCGAGGATGTTGTCCCTGCATCACGGGACCCTGGCAGTGGCGGGCTGCACAGGCTCCTGGAAGGGGATGTGTAGATAGTGACCTGTGCTTGCACACAGGATTCTTGCTGGCTGCAGCAGCAGCCTTAGCATCTCATGCCTGTCTCTACTGTCTTCACTGATAGCCGCATCCCGCACCAATCTCTGGAGCTTGTTTAAGTGGTGCTGTTAATTCCCTCTCCCCGTGCACTAGGAAACAAAGAGGTAAAAAAGTCTCTTTTATTTCCATTTCTCTAGGAGGTGGGTCAAAAAGGATCATGCTGTGATTTATGTCATAGAGTGTTCTGCCTATGTTTTCCTCTAAGAATTTGATAGTGTCTGGCCTTACATTTAGGTCTTTAATCCATTTTGAGTTTATTTTTGTGTATGCTGTTAGGGAGTCTTCTAATTTCATATTTTTACATGTACCTGTCCAGTTTTCCCAGAACCACTGATTGAAGAGGCTGTCTTTTCTCCACTGTATATTCCTGCCTCCTTTATCAAAGATAATGTGACCATATGTGCGTGGGTTTATCTCTGGGCTTTCTGTCCTGTTCCATTGGTCTATATTTCTGTTTTTGTGCCAGTACCATACTGTCTTGATTACTGTAGCTTTGTAGTATAGTCTGAAGTCAGGGAGCCTGATTCCTCCACCTCCAT
>NC_041234.1:42647527-42656367 GCF_002837175.3 Physeter macrocephalus | reverse complement strand
TGAGGTGGACGGACCTAGAGTCTGTCATACAGAGTGAAGTAAGTCAAAAGAGAAAAACAAATACCGTATGCTAACACATATATATGGAATCTAAGAAAAAAAATAAAAAACTCATGAAGAATTTAGGGGTAAGATGGGAATAAAGACACATACCTACTAGAGAATGGACTTGATGATATGGGGAGGGGTAAGCTGTGACAAAGTGAGAGAGTGGCATGGACATATATACACTACCAAACATAAAATAGATAGCTAGTGGGAAGCAGCTGCATAGCAAAGGGAGATCAGCTCGGTGGTTTGTGACCACCTAGAGGGGTGGGATAGGGAGGGTGGGAGGGAGGGAGGTGCAAGAGAACATATGTATATGTATAACTGATTCACTTTGTTATAAAGCAGAAACTAACACACCACTGTAAAGAAATTATACTCCAATAAAGGTGTTTAAAAAATGTCTCTTGCCCTTTGGCAGCTCCAGACATTTTCCCGGACTCCCTCCCTGCTAGCTGTGGCACACTACCCCCCTTCAGGCTGTGTTCAAGCAGCCAACCCCAGTCCCCTCCCTGGGATCCGACCGATGCCAGAGCCTCAGCTCCCAGCCCCCAGCCTTCCCAGCAGGTGAGCAAACAAGACTCCCGGGCTGGTGAGTGCTCGTCACTACCGATCCTCTGTGCAGGAATCTCTCCGCTTTGCCCTCTGCACTTCTGTTGCTGTGCTCTCCTCCATGGCCCCGAAGCTTCACCCTCCGCCACCCACAGTCTCTGCCCACGAAGGGGCTTCCTGGTGTGTGGAAACATTTCCTCCTTCACGTCACCCTCCCACTGGTGCCGGTCCCGTCCTTATTCTTTTCTCTCTGTTTTTTCTTTTGCCCTACCCAGGTACATTGGGAGTTTCTTGCCTTTTTGGAAGTCTGAGGTCTTCAGCCAGCGTTCTGTAGGTGTTCTGTAGGAGTTGTTCTACATGTAGATGTATCTCTGATGATTTGTGGGGAGGAAGGTGATCCCCACGTCTTACTCTTCTGCCATCTTGAAGCTCCTCTCAGCCCCATACAATTTTATCTCATGTGTAGGTTTGTGTGACCAACATCACAGTCAAGTTACAGAACAGTTCCATCACCATAAGTATGTATTGTATTACCCTTTCAGAGCCATGGATTCCTTCTGTTACCCTTTTATAGCCACCTCTATCTTCTTGCCCTTCCCTCTCCTAACTCCTGGAATTGGGCAGTATGAGTTGGTATTAATTCTACTGTTAATGTGTGGTAGAATTCTTGAAACAATCTAGTTTTGGCATTTTATTTTTCTGGAGATTTTTAATCAAATTTTTTAATGATTGTACAACTATTCAGATTACCTATTTCATCTTGGTTGAGTTTCAGTCATTTGTGGCTTTCAAAGAATCAGTCCATTTGTATTAAGCTGTCAAGTTTATGAGTGTAAGAAATCCTGCCTCTGTGTTGTTCCTCCAAGCCTAGGGTTTCGAACAAGTTAGCCTTTTCTTACTACTTTCCACAGTTCTCCTTCATTGCCTATTGGCATTATTGCTAGGGTTTTTAGTTTTCCTTAGCAGGGAAAAGCAGAGAGAATGTCATCTTGTCTGGTCTATGCCATCTTGTCTGGACCAGAAGTCTGAGGAGGGTATTTTTATGTCATGTTAGGCAAAGCATTCTGCCATGTGGGGCTTCTCAAGGCTCCATCCCAATGCAGCCATTCTACCATACCAAGAGTTGAGATAGAAAGAGGTGGGGGTAGAACTGATCCTCCAAAAAGGTCAAGGCTGGAAGCTGGATTTCTGGGCATTTTACTGTGTAATGGTCATGTTGGTAAGTCTCTGGGGCTGGATCTAAGTCCCCATCCAGAAGCTCTTTGTGCTGCAGAAGTGTGCAATTAGAGTCCACATCCACCCCCATGAATCTATTTCTTCTTTAGAAGGGCCAAGAAGGTCCTCATCCTGACTGTCCCAGGTTTCCTTGGCTTTCTATCTGGGAGTTTGGGCTCCGGTTTTTCAGCCATTACCTGACCTTTAAGCAAGCAGGCTGGGATTCCAGGGCTCTGAAACCGTTACAGGCCAATGTTTTCTACATAGTGGACAACCTGGGGCTAAAAGGGTTTGCTGGAGCACAAGAGAAAAGTTATTCTGCTCAGGCATCCGTACCATAAAGCCAAACCTTCATTCTCCATCTGATTCTACTCCTTTGTCTTAGATCCATGGAATTTTCTAGCTTGGAGAGCATTCACAATTCATAGTGTCTATCCTTTTTTGTATAATTGGAGAATAGTAGAGAAGAGAAGGAGCCCACCTGAAATCACCCAGTGAGTCAGTGAGAGAGCCAGGGCTAAGACTTAGGTCTCCTGACTTTTAAGGCTCTTCTCACCAAACTAAATATTGGTAGCCATAGATTTTTAGTGTGAGAGGATTCAGTGTAAGGAGATTTCATAGTAACATAGGAAAACTGGATTATGTCCAAAAAAGTGTGAACAGTCTGGAGAAGGGGCTTCTAATAAGGACCATGAGGAACATTTGAAGGAACCAAAGCTATTTAGACTGGAGAACAGATTAGGGAGATATGTTCTCTATGTTTAGGTCTTTAAAGGACTATCATGGGAGGAGGGAGAAGATGGGTTCTGGGTGGTGCCAGGTGATAAAGCTAGGGCCTATGGGTGAAAGCCACAGGAAGATAAATTTCAGCTTAACAGAAGAAATAAATGTCTAATGGTAGAGTTGTTCAGAGATGGGATGGGCTGTCTCAGAAAGGAGCAAGCTCCCTGTCATTGAAAGGGAGGACTAGATGCAGCAAGGACCAGAAAAACATTTGCAGTAAGTTTTGCAGTAGAAGCAATTCATGGCTTAGATGGGTGTGCTGGTGGTGGGAGATTGAACCAACAGATCTTTGAGGTCACCTCCAACTAAGAGTCTATAAATCTGTCATCCTGACTAAATTGTCTACGTATGTGATCTGAAGAAGATCACTTAACCTTTTGGAGATTCTATCACACCATCTTATTCCCCCAAATGAAGAAGGTAACTGAATCAGGAGGAAATGATTAGCAATCCCTGAAAGAGAAAACTTCTTTCCATGGTACTTTGGGAAAAAAAACAAAACAAAACAAAAAACATGAGAAATATGACTCCTTTTCAAGAACTTGACTGAATTTGAGGTCACAATATGAGCCTTGGACAGACTGAAATTGTCACATTAGCAGATAGACCACAAAAAGTTGTCACCCTGTGCATGCTGAATCTATGCTTCTGGGAACTATAAGGTGCTTCTGTAGAATGCAAAAGCATTCCCCAGGGTGAGAGGGGCACAGGAAGAATGGTTCATCCCTCTATTGAACTTGGAAGTTGATCCTCAAAGAACTGGTCATTTCAGGCTTAACATTACATATAAATCTCCTTTCTAGAATCTGATCGCAGATTAGTTTTGCAGTTTTATCTCCTACTACCTCTTAATCCCATGCACTTATCACAATGAGGTGCTCCTTTCTTGACGTCTCCCTCTGGCGGCCTGACTGAAAGCTGCAGGAGAGCAGAAGCCTGCATTCCTCCCAGGACCCAGCACCAGTAAATACAGCTTTGATTGAATGTCCTATCTCACCCCAGTGGTTACACTTAGCTTATATCTGTGCACACAGCTTAGTACTGGGGCACATTCCTGAACCCCCTTGAATTTGTTATCCTGAGTTCTCTAACCTGAGTTCTCCATTCTGCTGAGTGAGAAGACCTGACACTGAGCTTTGCTGAGTACTTCTTATGTGCTAGACACCACTCTGAGCACTATTCAGCAACTCCATAATCCGCCTCAACAATCTCCATTTGACAGGTGAGAAAAAATGAGGCACAGTGAGGTGAAATGACTTGCCCAAGGTCATGTTGGAACTAAGAAACTGGCATAGCTTGTCTTTTAACTAAGGCAGCTAGCTCCAAAGAACACACTTTTCTAAGAAATATTTTGTACTATTGTTTCATTAAAAATAGAAAAAAAATAGGGCTTCCCTGGTGGCACAGTGGTTAAGAATCCACCTGCCAATTCAGGGGACATGGGTTCGATCCCTGGTCTGGGAAGATCCCACATGCCACGGAGCAACTAAGCCCATGCACCACAACAAGTGAGCCTGCACTCTAGAGCCAGTGAGCCACAACTACTGAGCCTGTGTGCCACAACTACTGAAGCCGGCACACCTAGAGCCCATGCTGCACAGAGAAGACACTGCAATGAGAAGCCCATGTACTACAACAAAATGTAGCCCCCACAACTAGAGAAAGCCCACATGCAGCAATGAAGACCCAAAACACCCAAAAATAAAAAATAAAATAAATTTTAAAATAGAAAAAATAGTATAATAATTCCCATATACCCATCACCTATATTTAGCTGTTATTAATATATTTCCAAGTTTGCTTCATCTTTCTTTGTGAAATATTTTTTTAAATTATAGACATACTAACATTTCACCCCTTTTAGAATGCACCTCGAAAAATAGGACATTTTCCTACATATGCACTTAGAAAAGTTAAGCATAATTCCTTAATATTCATTACATAGTCCATATTAACATTTTTCAAATTGTTCTTCCAAATGTCTATTTGAACCAGGATCTAATCAAAGTCCACACATTGCATTTGGTTGTTAGATCTCTTAAGTATCTCTTAATTTCCACCTTCCTTTTAAAATCATGCCACTGACTTGTTGAAAAGACCGGGACAATTGTTCTTGTAGAATTCCCCAGCTTTTGTTATCAGTCTAATTGCAGACTCCACACGTTTTTTTTTTTTAATTTCCTTCCTTCCTTTATTTATTTATCTCTCTTTTTCTTTTTTGGCTGCATCAGGTCTTAGTTGTGGCATGTGGGATCCTTCGTTGTGGATGGTGGGCTCTTTGTTGTGGCGCGTGGTCTTCTCTCTAGTTGTGTGGTGTGCTGGTTCCAGAGTGTGCAAACTCAGTAGTTGTGGTGTGCAGTCTCTCTAGTTTTGGTGCGTGGGCTCCAGAGTGCATGGGCTCAGTAGTTGCGATGCATGGGCTTAGCTGCCCCACAGCATGTGGGATCTTAGTTCCCCGACCAGGGATCAAACCTGCATCCTCTGCATTGGAAGCCAGATTCTTAACCACTGGATCACCAAGGAAGTCCCATCCACCCTTTTAATTGCCACCCCATGCAACTTTCCCACCCTCTTCTTGCCTTGGCTTATTGTTTTGATGTTTTATTCCCCCCTAACAGGACAGCGATATTTTGATAGCTTCCCAGGGCTCTTAGCCTTAAATAGTGCCTGTTGAGTGTGCCAGAGGTGCTGAAGTGTCTCATTTTTCCAGTAAGTCACACCCACCCCATCCCCATGCCTTCCATACCTCTCTTCTCATCTCCGCATCTTACTGTCTTGTCTTCTCTCTAGGCCAATAACTCTCAAGCTTAGTTTTACATTGGAAACATCTAGAAACCTTTAATAGGCTTTTCCTGGAGGCCCAGTGGTCAAGACTCTGTGCTTCCAATGCAGGGGACATGGGTTCAATCCGTGGTCAGGGAACTAAGATCCCACATGCCACATGGCACGGCCAAGAAAAAAAGAAAGCCTTAACAAAAACGGATGTCAAGGTTATACTTGAGCCCAGTTAAACTGGAATCTTTAGGGGTGTAGTCCAGGTATCCAAAATATGTAAAGCTCCCCAGGTAATTCCAATGTAGAGTCAAAGTTGAAAGCCATTGTCTAGACCCTCTAATATAGTGTTTCTCAACTTTTCTTAAATTATTGCTTCCCCACCAATAAACATTTTCAAATATTTTTTCCCAAATCACTCCACCTGTGAAATTTTAATAACAGAGTTTTACTGTATATTCATATACTATGACCATTTTGAGGGACACAAGCCAGTGTAATAACTAAGATCTTCCCCTCAGCCCCACAAAAGACAATTTTTACCTGTTTGAGGACTATATAATCCAAGTTGAGAATGCATGCTAACAACTTGCTGCTCAAAGATACTCTCCATTATATGTTATTACAAGATAATGGGTATAATTCCTTGTGCTATACAGTATATCCTTTATTTATCCTTGGCTATTGTAAATAGTGCTACTATGAACATTGAGGTGCACATAACTTTTCAAATTAGTGCTTTCGTTTTTTCTGGATATATACACTGGAGTGGAATTGCTGTATCATATGGTAGTTCTATTTTCAGTTTTCTAAGGAACCTCCATATTGTTTTCCATAGTGGCTACACAAATTTACATTCCCACCAACAATGTACAGGGGTTCCTTTTTTTCCCACATCTTCTCCAACATTTGTTGTTTGTAGACTTTTGATGATAGCCATTCTGCCAGGTATGAAGCAACATCACAGTGTTGTTTTGTTTTGCATTTATCTAACAATTAGTGATGTTGAGCAGTTTTTCATGTGACTGTTAGTCATCTGTATGTCTTCTTTGGGAAAATGTCTATTCAAGTCTTCTGACCATTTTTGGATTGGGTTGTTTGTTTTTTTGATATTGGGTTGTCTAAGCTGATTGTTTATTTTGGATATTAACCCCTTGTCAGTCACATCGTTTGCAAATACTTTCTCCTATCCCATAGGTTGTTTCTGAGTTGACGGTTTCCTTTGCTGTGCAAAATCTTCTAAGTTTAATTAGATCCCATTTGTTTACTTTTATTTATTTTGCCTTAGGAGACTGATCCAAGAACATATTGCTACAATTTATGTAAAAGAATGTTCTTCCTATGTTCTCTTCTGGGAGTTTTACAGGTTTCAAGTCTTACATTTAGATCTTTAAACTATTTTGAGTTTATTTTGTATATAGTGTGAGGGAAAGTTCTAATCTCATTGTTTTATATGTGACTGTCCAGTTTTCCTAGGACCACTTATTCAAGAGACTGTCTTTTCTCCACTGTATCTTCTTGCATCCTTGTGGATTAATTGACCATAGGTGTGTGGGTTATTTCTGGGCTTTCTATTCTGTTCCATTGATCTATGTGTCCATTTTAGCACCAGCACCATGCTGTTTTGATTACTGTAGCTTTGTAGTATAGTCTGAAATCTGGGAGGGTTATACCTTCAGCTTTGTTCTTCTCTCTCAAGATCACTTTGGCAATTCAGGGTCTCTTGCAGTTCTATATGAATTTTAGAATTGTTTGCTCTAGTTCTATGAAAAATATCATGGGTATTTTGATAGAGATTGCACTAAATCTGTAGATTTCTTTGGGTAATATGGTCATTTTAAAAAATATTAAATCTTCCAATCCAAGAGCATGGGCTATCTTTCCATTTCTTTGAATCATCTTCAATTTCCTTCATCAATGTTGTATAGTTTTCAGAGTATAGGTCTTTCACCTACTTGGTTAAGTTTATTCCTATGTATTTTTTTATGTGATTATAAATGGGACTGCTTTTTTAACTTTCTCTTTCTGATATTTCATTATGAGTATATAGAAACTCAACAGATTTCTGTATTTTGTATCCTGCAATCTTGCTGAATTTATTTATTAGTTCTAATAATTTTTGTGTGAAGACTTTAGGATTCTCTATATAAATTATCATGTCACTGTATATAAAGTATCTGCAAAAATTGAGAGTTTACTTCTTCCCTTCCAATTTGGATATCAGTTATTTCTTTTTTTCTTGTCTGATTGCCATGGCTAGGATATCCAATACTATGTTATATAGAAGTGGCAAGAGTGGGCATCCTTGTCTTTTTTCTGAATTTAGCGGGAAGGCTTTCAGCTTTTCACTGTTGAGTATTATGTTGGTTGTGGATTTGTCATAAATGGCCTTTATGACAAAATGTTGCATTCACATTGATTGATTTGCAAATGTTGAACCAGCCTGGTGATCCTGGAATAAATCCAACTTGTTCGTAGTGTATGATCAATTTTAGGTATTGTTGGATTTAGTTTGCTAGTATTTTGTTGAAGATTTTTGTATCTATATTTATCAAACATACTGGTAATATCATCACTAAGATATTTATCAAGATATTTTCTTACAAACTAAAAGGTGGTTCTTTGAGAAGATAAATAAAATTGATAAACAATTAGCCAGACTCATCAAGAAAAAAGGGAGAAGACTCAAATCAATAGAATTAGAAATGAAAAAGGAAATGTAACAACTGACACTGTAGAAATACAAAAGATTATTAGAGATTACTACAAGCAAATGTATGCCAATAAAATGGACAACCTACAAGAAATGGACAAATTCTTTGAAAGGTACAATCTCACAAGACTGAAACAGGAAGAAATAGAAAATATGAACAGACCAATCACAAGTACTCAAATTGAAACTGATTAAAGAACTCCCAACAAACAAAAGTCCAGGACCAGATGACTTCACAGGTAAATTCTATCAAACATTCAGAGAAGAGTTAACACCTATCTTTCTGAAAGTATTACAAAAAATTGCAGAGGAAGGAACACTCCCAACTCATTCTGTGAGGCCGCCATCACCCTGAAATCAACGTGATACACCATATCAACAAACTGAAGAAGAAAAACCATATGATCATCTCAATAGATGCAGATAAAGATTTTGACAAAATTCAACACCCACTTACGATAAAAAGCCTGTAGAAAGTAGGCATAGAGGGAACTTTCCTCAACATAATAAAGGCCATATATGACAAACCCACAGCCAGCATTGTTCTCAATGGTGAAAAACTGAACACATTTCCACTAAGATCAAGAACAAGACAAGGATGCCCACTCTCACCACTCTTATTCAACATAGTTTTGGAAGTTCTAGCCACAGCAATCAGAGAAGAAAAAGAAATAAAAGGAATCCAAATCGGAAAAGAAGAAGTAAAGCTGTCACTGTTTGCAGATGACATGATACTATACATAGAGAATCCTAAGGA
>NC_041234.1:42645946-42646843 GCF_002837175.3 Physeter macrocephalus | reverse complement strand
GACTTCAGACTATATTACAAGGCTACAGTAATCAAGACAGTATGGTACTGACATAAAAACAGAAATATAGATCAGTGGAACAGGATAGAAAGCCCAGAGATAAACCCACACACATATGGTCACCTTTTCTTTGATAAAGGAGGGAAGGATATACAGTGGAGAAAAGACAGCCTCTTCAATAAGTGGTGCTGGGAAAACTGGACAGCTACATGTAAAAGTATGAAATTAGAACACTCCCTAACACCACACACAAGAATAAACTCAAAATGGGTTAAAGACCTAAATGTAAGGCCAGACACTATCAAACTCTTAGAGGAAAACATAGGCAGAACACTCTATGACATAAATCACAGCAAGATCCTTTTTGACCCATCTCCTAGAGAAATGGAAATAAAAACAAAAATAAACACATGGGACCTAATGAAACTTAAAAGCTTTTGCACAGTAAAGGATACCATAAACAAGACCATAGGACAACCCTCAGAATGGGAGAAAATATTTGCAAATGAAGCAACTGACAAAGGATTAATATCCAAAATTTATAAGCAACTCATGCAGCTCAATAACAAAAAAACAAACAACCCAATCCAAAAACGGTCAGAAGAACTAAATAGACATTTCTCCAAAGAAGATATACAGATTGCTAACAAACACATGAATGAATGCTCAACATCATTAACCATTAGAGAAATGCAAATCATAACTACAATGAGATATCATCTCACACCAGTCAGAATGGCCATCATCAAAAACTCTGCAAACAATAAATGCTGGAGAGGGTGTGGAGAAAAGGGAACACTCTTGCACTGCTGGTGGGAATGTAAATTGATACAGCCACTATGGAGAACAGTATGGAGGTTCCTTAAAAAACTACAAATAGAACTACCATATGACCCC
>NC_041234.1:42642194-42645581 GCF_002837175.3 Physeter macrocephalus | reverse complement strand
ACGAAGTGAGAGAGTGGCATGGACATATATACACTAACAAATGTAAAATAGATAGCTAGTGGGAAGCAGCCGCATGGCACAGGGAGTTCAGCTAGGTTGTTTGTGACCACCTAGAGGGGTGGGATAGGGAGGGTGGGAGGGAGGGAGACCCAAGAGGGAAGAGATATGGGAACATATTTATATGTATAACTGATTCACTTTGTTGTAAAGCAGAAACTAACACACGATTGTAAAACAGTTATATTCCAATAAAGATGTTAAAAAAATAAATAAATAAATAAAATAATAAAAATTCACTGGATTGCTGGAGGGACTCAACAGTAGATTTAAACTAACAGAAGAAAGAATAAGTTAACTTGAAGATAGATCAATACACATTATGCAAGCCAAAGAACAGAGAGAAAAATCAAAGAAGAAAAATGAGCAGTCTTAGAGAAACGTGGGACACCATTAAGCATGCCAACGTATTTATAATAGAGGTACCAGGAGGAGAGAAGAGAGAGAAAAGAGCAGAAAAATAAATATTGAAAGAAATATTGCATCAAAACACCATTTACGTTTTTTTCTTTTTATTTCTTCTTCTTTTTTTATTTGGAAAAACAATAATCTACACTACCAGGAAGCTCAATAATTCTGTATTGGATATATACAAAGAGATCCACAAACCAACACGTCAAAATAAAAAGTACTGAAATTCAAAACAAGGGGGAAATATTTGAATATTGAAATTCAAAACAAGAGGAATACATTGAAGTTAAAAAATAACTTCTTGACAGAAACAATGGAGATGAGAAGGCTATGGAATAATTTATCAAAATTGCTCAAAGGAAATTTTTTTTTAATTCTAGATAAACAAAAGCCAAGAAAATTGATTGCTAGAAGACCTGTCTTACAAAAAATACTAAAGGAAATTATTCAGAATGGAAGCAAACAACCTGAGATGGTAACTCAAATCCACATAAAAGATGAGGTAGCCAAGATGGCAGAATAAGAAGACAAGACACTGAGCTCACCTCCTCCTACAGGCACATCAAAATTGAAACTATTTACTGAAATACCATCCATGATAGTGACCTGATGATTAGCATAAAATATCTTCTACAACTAAAGATATAGAAAAGGAACCATAATGAGATGAGTAGGAGGGGTGGAGACACAGTATACTCAAGACTCATACCCCAGGGTAGATGACCCATAAATGGGAAGATAATTACAATTGCAGAGGTTCTCCCCAAGGTGTGAGGGGTCCAAGCTCCACATCAAGCTCCCCAGCACATTCTGAGCCTCCAGAATGTTTGGCTTTGAAGGCCAATGGGGATTACTTTCAGGAGAGCCAGAGTGCTGTAGGAAATAGAGACTCCACTCTTAAAGGGAACACACAAAATCTCACATGCTCAAGACACTGGGCATTAGCAGTAATTTTAAAGAAGCTTGGGTCAGACCCATAATCTGATCTTAGAGAGCTTCCCAAAAAGGCAGGGACCAAGAGAAACTCACCCTGGGAACATAGACACCAACAGCAGCCATTTCTGGGAGTTTATCCCACCATGAGGACTGGTGCTTATAAGTGCCATTTTGGAATCCTCTCTCATGGTTATTAGGACCAGTACCCAGTCCCATCTACCAACTATTCAACATCTGTCCTGGGATGCCCAAAGCCACACAGCTATCTGGATAGGGACATCGCCCCACTTGTGAGCAGGTTGGGTGATGTTGGACACTCTGAGCCCACAGCTGCCCCAGAACCAGGCCCAGCCCACCAGAAAGCCCAGGACTTGGCAGCACCCACCAGTGGGGCAGCAGCTATGGGAACCCCTGGGCCCTGTTAACACCCACTGGGGGGCCAACACCAAATCTATAATTTATAGACTCCACAACCAAAGAACCCAGGACCTGGTCCTGCCAAACAGTGAGCCAGCACCAGCCCTGAGACATGGCCTCAGTCAATCATAAGCAGACATCAGCCCTGGGATCCCCTGGGCCATGGCCCAACATACCTGAGGGTCAACACCAACTTTGGGACCTCCAGAGCTCTGCAGCCAGAAATTCCAGGACCCAGGTCTACACACAAGAGCACTGGCATTAGCCCTGTGTCATTCTAGGCCCTAGAACAACTCAACAGTGGGACAATACCAGAACTAAGATACCCAGAAGCGCAGTGAGAGACCCCAGGAAGCAGTTCCACCCACCAGGGGACCAGCTTTAGTCCCAGGACCTAGCCTTACACAACAGTAAGTGGGCACCAGTCCTGTGATAACCTGAGCCCAGGCCCCACCCACCAGTGGGCCAACACCAGTTCCAGGACCACTGTGACCCCACAGTTAGCCATGTTAAAGAGGCCCAACAACTAGCAGGCCAGCAACATCCTGGAACAACCTGGGCTTTGGTGCTTCTCAGCAGTAGGACAAAACAAGCTCCAGGACACCATGGGTTCCTCCACCAGCCATGTCAGGATCTGACCTCACCCACCAGTAGGACAACACCAGCCTCAGGACCCCCTCTTAGGCCACTGTCCCACCCATTAGCAGGTGGGCATTAGCTTTGGGATCCACGGTCCTGCAGGCAAGAACTGCAGGACTTAGTTCAACCCATCAGTGGGGCAGCACTACCCCCAGGTGGTCTCCTGCCCTGACCCTGCCAACCTACAGACTAGTACTAGAACCAAGACTCCCATGGCCAGCTGTGCCAGGACACACTTCTGCCCAGTAGGGGCAGCAAGCCTCTGCACAAGGCAAAGCCTGGCAACCAACTGAAAAAGGGACCAATCATGCCTACCAGTGTACCCACAGTACCCTGCCAGCCACAACAAAAGGACACATACAGCCTATATAGAGGATACCCCTAAAGCATATAGATCTGGTGACCAGAGGGGAGTATGCTACTAGGTCCCATAGCATGTCACCTACATAAGGCCACTTCTCTAAGATTGGGAAACATAACCAACCTACCAAATACATAGAAATAAAAACAGTGAATTAGGCAAAATGGGGTAACAGAGGAATATGTTCAAAATGAAGGAACAACATAAAACCCCAGAAGAAGAACTAAGTGAAGTGGTGATCGACAATCTACCTAAAAAAAAGAGTTCAAGGTAATGATCATAGAGATGTTCAAAGAGGGATGCAGCAAAAGCAGTTCTAAGAAGAAGGTTTATAGGAATATAATCCTACATCAAGAAACCAAAAAAAAAAAAAAAACTTAAATAAAAAGCCTAAGCTTACACGTAAAGCAATTAGAGAAAGAAGAAGAACAACAACAACAAAAAAACAACCCAGAGTTAGCAAAAGGAAAGAAATCATAAAGATCAGATCAGAAATAAATGAAAAAGAAATGAAGGAAACAATAGAAAAGATCAATAAAACTAAAAGCTGGTTCGTTGAGAAGATA
>NC_041234.1:42628570-42642184 GCF_002837175.3 Physeter macrocephalus | reverse complement strand
TCAGATCAGAAATAAATGAAAAAGAAATGAAGGAAACAATAGAAAAGATCAATAAAACTAAATGCAGGTCTTTGAGAAGATAAATAATATTGATAAACCATTAGCCAGACTCATCAGGGAAAAAGGGGAGAAGACTCAAATCAACAGAATTAGAAATGAAAAAGGTGAAGTAAAAACTGACACTGAAGAAATACAAAAGATCATGGGAGACTACTACAAGCAACTATATGCCAATAAAATGGAAAACCTGGAAGAAATGGACAAATTCATAGAAAAGTACAACCTTCTAAGGAAGGTTGAAACCAGGAAGAAAGAGAAAATATGAACAGACCAATCACAAGCACTAAAATTAAAGCTGTGATTAAAAATCTTCCAACAGGGGCTTCCCTGGTGGTGCAGTGGTTGAGAGTCTGCCTGCCAATGCAGGGGGCACAGGTTCCAGCCCTGGTCTGGGAACATCCCACATGCCTTGGAGCAGCTAGGCCCATGAGCCACAACTACTGAGCCTGCGCGTCTGGAGCCTGTGCTCTGCAACAAGAGAGGTCGTGACAGTGAGAGGCCTGAGCACTGCGATGAAGAGTGGCCCCCACGTGCCACAACTAGAGAAAGCCCTCACACAGAAACGAAGACCCAACACAGCCAAAAATAAATAAATAAATAAATGGTTCGAATATCCTTAAAATAAAATCTTCTAACAAAAACCCAGCACAGATGGCTTCACAGGTGAAATCTATCGAACATTTAGAGAAGAGCTAACACCTATCCTTCTCAGACTCTTCCAAAATATAACAGAGTGAGGAACACTCCCAAACTCGTTCTATGAGGCCACCATCACTCTGATACCAAAACCAAACAAAGATGTCACACAAAAAAATGAAACTTCAGGCCAATATCACTGATGAACATAGATGCAAAAATTCTCAACAAAATACTAGCAAACAGAAACCAACAGCACATTAAAAGGATCATACACCATGATCAAGTGGGCTTTATCCGAGGAATGCAAGGATTCTTAAATATACACAAATCAATATAAACAAACTGAAGGATAAAAACTATATGATAATCTCAACAGATGCAGAAAAAGCTTTCAACAAAATTCAAAACCCACTTATGATAAAAAAAAAATCTCCAGAAAGGAGGCATAGAGGGAACCTACCTCAACATAATGAAGGCCATACATGACAAACCCACAGCAAACATCATTCTCAATGGTGAAAAACTGAAAGCATTTCCTCTAAGATCAGGAACAAGGCAAGGGTGCCCACTCTCACCACTATTATTCAACAGTTTTGGACGCTTTAGCCACAGATATCAGAGAAGAAAAAGAAATAAAAGGAATCCAAATCGGAAAAGAAGAAGTAAAGCTGTCACTGTTTGCAGATGACACGATACGATACATAGAGAATCCTAAAGATGCTACCAGAAAACTACTAGAGCTAATTAATGAATCTGGTAAAGTAGCAGGCTACAAAATTAATGCACAGAAGTCTCCTGCATTCCTATACATTAACAATGAAAAATCTGAAAAAGAAATTAAGGAAACACTACCATTTACCATTGCAACAAAAAGAATAAAATACCTGGGAATAAACCTACCTAAGGAGACAAAAGACCTGTATGCAGAAAACTATAAGACACTGATGAAAGAAATTAAAGAGGATACAAACAGATGGAGAGATATACCATGTTCTTGGATTGGAAGAATCAATATTGGAAAAATGACTATACTACCCAAAGCAATCTACAGATTCAATGCAACCCCTATCAAATTACCAATGGCATTGTTTACAGAACTAGAACAAAAACTAGAGGATACAAACAGATGGAGAGATATACCATGTTCTTGGATTGGAAGAATCAACATTGTGAAAATTATTATACTATGCAAAGCAATCTACAGATTCAATGCGATCCCTATCAAACTACCAATGGCATTTTTCACAGAACTAGAACAAAAAATTTCACAATTTGTATGGAAACACAAAAGATCCTGAATAGCCAAAGCAATATTGAAAAAGAAAAACGGAGCTGGAGGAATCAGGTTCCTTGACTTCAGACGATACTACAATGCTACAGTAATCAAGACACTATGGTGGGAACATATGTATATGTATAACTGATTCACTTTGTTGTAAAGCAGAAACTAACACACCATTGTAAAACAGTTATACTCCAATAAAGATGTTAAAAAAAAAAGACACTATGGTACTGGCACAAAAAGAGAAATATAGATCAGTGAAACAGGGTAGAAAGCCCAGAGATAAACCTACACACATATGGTCAACTAATCTATGGCAAAGGAGGCAAGAATATACAATAGAGAAAAGACAGCCTCTTCAAAAAGTGGTACTAGGAAAACTGGACAGATACATGTAAAAGAATGAAATTAAAACACTTCTTGACAACATACACAAAAACACAGTCAAAATGGATTAAAGACCTAAATGTAAGGCCAGATGCTATAAAACTCTTAGAAGAAAACTTAGGCAGAACACTCTATGACATAAATCACAGACAAGATCCTTTTTTCCCTAGAGTAATGGGAATAAAAACAAAAATAAACAAATGGGGCCTAATGAAACTTAAAAGCTTTGGCACAGCAAAGGAAACCATAAACAAGACAAAAAGACAACTCTCAGAGTGGGAGAAAATATTCGCAAATGAAGCAACTGACAAAAGATTAATCTCCAAAATATACAAGCAGCTCATGCAGCTCAATATCTAAAAAAAAAAGAAAGAAAAGAAAAACAACCCCATCTAAAATGGGAAGAAAACCTAAATAAACATTTCTCCAAAGAAGATATACAGATAGCCAAAAAACACATGAAAAGTGCTCAACATCACTAATCATTAAAGAAATGTAAATCAAAAGCACAATGAGTTATCACCTCACACCAGTCAGAATGGCCATCATCAAAAATCTACAAACAATAAATGCTGGAAAGAGTGTGGAGAAAAGGGAACCCTCTTACACTGTTGGTGGGAATGTTAATTGATACAGCCACTATGGAGAACAGTATGGAGGTTCCTTAAAAGTCTAAAAATAGAACTACCATATGACCCAGCAATCCCACTACTGGGCATATACCCTGAGAAAGCCATAATTCAAGAAGAGTCATGTACCACAATGTTCATTGCATCTCTATTTACAATACCCAGGACTTGGAAGCAGCCTAAATGCCCATCAATAGATGAATGGAAAAAGAAGATGTGGCATATATATATATATATATATATATATATATATATATATATATATATACACACACACTGGAATAATTCTCAGCCATAAAAAGAAGCGAAATTGAGTTATTTGTAGTAAGGTGAATGGACCTAGAGTCTGTCATATAGAATGAAGTAAGTCAGAAAGAGTAAAACAAATATTGTATGCTAACACATATATATGGAATCTAAAAAAGAAAAGGGTTCTCGTGAACCTAGTGGCTGGACAGGAATAAAGACACAGACGGAGAGAATAGACTTGAGGACATGGGGCAAGTGTGGGGTTGGGGAAGCTGGGACAAAGTGAGAGAGTAGCACTGACGTATGTATACTACCAAATGTAAAATAGATAGCTAGTGGGAAGCAGCTACATAGCACAGGGAGATCAGCTTGCTTCTTTGTGACCACTTAGAGGGGTGGGATATGGAGGGTGGGAGGGAGGCTGAAGAGGGAGGAGATATGGGGATATATGTATTCATATAGCTGATTCACTTTGTTATACAGCAGAAACTAACCCTACATTGTAAAGCAATTTTACTCCAATAAAGTTGTGTAAAAAAAAATAGCGTTCAAAGAACTCAGGACAAGATTTAATAAACAGTGAGAAGTTAGAAGCTTTTAACAAAGAGTTAGAAAATATACAGAAGAACCAAACAAAGATGAATACAATAATTGAAATGAACAATACACTAGAAGGGATCAACAGTAGATTAAATGATGCAGAGGAATGGATCAGCATGCTAGAAGACAGAGTGGAGAAAATCACTGAAACTGAACAGAGAAAAGAAAAAATAAGAACTAAAAGAAATGAGGAAAGTTTAAGAGACCTCTGAGACAACATAAAGCGTACTAATATTCACATTATAGGGGTATCAGAAGGAGAAGAGAGAAAGGAAAAGGCAGATAACGTATTTGAAGACAAAATAGCTGAAAATTTCCTTATCCTGGGGAACAACAACAACAATATCCAGGTCCAGGAAGCAAAGAATCCTGAACAAGATGAACCCAAAGATATCCACACAAAGACACTTTGTAAATAAAATGGCAAAAATGAAAGATAAAGACAGTAAGAGAAAACCAACTCGTTACATACAAGGAATTCCCTTATGAAAAGCAGCAGATATTTCAGCAGAAACTTTGCAGGCCAGAAGGGAGTGGCATGATACATTCAAAATGATGAAAGGTAAAAAACCCCTACAAACAAGAGTACTCTGCCCAACAAGACTCTCATTCAGATTTGAAGGAGAAATAAAGAGTTTTACAGGTAATCAAAAGTTAATGAGTTCAATAGCACTAAAATTGGCTTTACCATAAATGTTAAAGTGATTTCTCTAAGTGGAAAAGAAAAGACTACAACTAGATATATGATAATTATGAAGAAAAATCTCACTGGTTAAGATAAATATTCAGAAAAAGTAGATTAACCCTTATAAAGCTAATAGGGGGTTTCCCTGGTGGCACAGTGGTTAAGAATCCGCCTGCCAATGCAGGAGACACAAGTTCGAGCCCTGGTCCGGGAGGATCCCACATGCCACAAAGCAACTAAGCCCATACGTCACAACTACTGAGCCTGTGCTCTAGAGCCTGCGAGCCACAACTACTGAAGGCTGCGCACCTAGAGCCCATGCTCCACAACAAGAGCAGTCACCACAATGCACCTGTGCACTGCAGCAAAGAGTAGCTCCCACTCGCCACTACTAGAGAAAGCCCGTGCACTGCAACAAAGACCGAACACAGCCAAAAATAAATAAAATAAATATATTATTTTTAAATAGAATAAAGCTAATAGGAAGGTTAAAAGACAAAAGTAGTAAAATCAACTATATCCACAATAACTAGTTAAGGGATACACAAAAGTAAATGATGTAACATATTATGTCAAAAATTAAATGCAGGGGGGATAAAAATGCAGGGCCGTTAAAATGTGTGTGAAAGTAAGAAATCATCAACTTAAAATAACCATATATATCTTCACATATAGTCATTATAGCTATATATAAACCTCATGGCAACAACAAACATGTATCTATAATAGATACACACAAAAAAGAAAGGAATCCCAACATAACACTAAAGATGTTCACCAAATCACAAGGGAAGAAAGCAAAGGAAGAAGAAAAGAACAAAAAAGAACTACCAAAAAGCCCCAAAACAATTAATAAAATGGCAATAAATATATACCTATCAATAATTACTTAAAATGTAAGTGGAATATTTTCTCCAATCAAAAGATATAGAGTGATTAAATGAATTTTTTTTAAAAACCTATGTATATGCTGACTATAAGAGGCTTACTTCAGACCTAAACACAGAAACAGACTGAAAGTGATGGAGTGGATAAAGTTATTCCATGCAAAGGGAAATGAAAATAAAACTCAGGTACTAATACTTATATCAGCAAAATAGATTGTAAAGCAAAGACTGTAACAGGAGACAAAGAAGGGCATTACATAATGATAAAGGAATCAATCCAACAAGATGTAACAATTCTAAATATTTATGCAGCCAACATAGGAGCACCTAAACATATAAAGCAAATATTAATGAACTTAAAGGGAGACGTTGACAGTATAAAAATAATAGTAGGGGGCATTAACACCCCAATAACATCAATGGACCTATTGTGCAGGCAGAAAATAAAAAAAGAAGGAAAAACAGGCCTTAAATGACACTATACACCAGAAAGGATCTATATATATCCATCCAAAAGAAGCAGAATACACATTATTTTCAAGTGTACATAGAACAGTCTCCAGGATAGATCACATGCTAGACCAAGAAACAAGTCTCAATAAATTTAAGAAGATTGAAATCATATCAAGCATGTTTTCCAACCACAATGCTACGACTAGAAATTAACAACCAGAAAAAAACTGCAAAAACACGAACATGTGAAGGCTAAACAATATGCTACTAAATAACCAATGGATCACTGCAGAAATCAAAGAGCAAATAAAAAAATACCTGGAGGCAAAAAAAATGGAAACACAACAATCCAAATTCTATGGGACACAGCAAGAGCGTTACAAAAAGGAAAGTTTAGAGCAATACAAGCCTACATCAGGAAACAAGAAATATCTCAAATAAATAATCTAACCTTACACCTAAAGGATTAGAAAAAGAAGAAAAAACAAAACCCAAATTTAGTAGAAAGAAATAAATAATAAAAATCAGAGTAGAAATAAATGAAATAGAGGATAAAAAATATATACAAAAGATCAATATCATTAAGAGCTGGTTCTAAGGAAAGATAAACAAATTTGAAAAATCTCTAGTCAGTATCTTCAAGAAAAAATGAGAGAGAAGCCAAATGAATAAAATCAGAAATGAAAAAGAGAAGTTACAACTGACACCACAGAAATACACAGTATCATAAGAGATTGCAACAAACATTTGTATACTAATAAAATGTACAACCTAGAAGAAATGGATAAATTCCTAGAAATATACAATCTCCCAAAGCTAAATCAAGATGAAATAAAAAATATGACCAGACTGAATACCAGTAATAAAATTGAATTAGTAATAAAAAAAAAATCCAAAAAACAAAGTCCAGGACCAGATCATTTCACAGGTGAATTCTACCAAACACTTAAAGAAGAGTTAACACCTATCCTCAAACCATTTCAAAAATTTAAAGTGAAAGGATTGCTTCTGAACTCACTGTAAAAGGCCAGCATCACCCTAATACTAAAACCATACACAGCACCAAGTAAAAAAAAAAGGATAGTACTAAAATACTTGATAGAAATAGCATATACTTTAGGACTGGATGATTAGAGTTAAAGTATTTTAAAATCCTTTTATTGTTTAGGAGGAAGGTCAAAACATGAGCTAAAATTAGAATTTTGTTAGTTAAGTATGCATGTTAATACAGCTAGAGTAAACACTAAAAGACTAAGCAGAGCATATAACTTCCAAATGGTAGAAGGAGAAAAATACAGAGTAAGGAGGAAAAGCTCTAATCATTCCAAAATATGGTAAAAAGTTAGGGGGAAAAAAGGGGAAATAGAATAAATGGGACAAATAATAAGTGCATACAAATAAACAAAAATTATCAGCTATCACAGTAAATTTACTATGTTAAATGACAGAGGTCATCAGAATATTTTTTAAATCCTGCTGTAAACAGTTCAAAAGAGATACACCTAAAACAGAACGACACAGCAAGTGTGAATGTCAAAGTATGGAAAAATATATAACAGGCAAATACTAATAATGGAAAAAAAGGTTTCTGTGGCTATGTTAATATCAGTCAAAATAGACCGTGAAGCAAAAAGCATTAGTAAAGATAAAGGTGGTCACTATACAGTGACAAAATGATCAATTAATCACTAAGATATAACATATAAATTTATATGTATCTAACAATTTAGGCTCAAAATGTATAAAGAAAAAAAATAACAGCACGATAAGGAGAAATAGACAACTTATACCATCACCATGGGAAGTTTAACACATCTTTCTCAGTATTGATCAAGCGGACAGAGTCAGTAAAGTTATAGAAGACCTGAACAAAATAACAATCAAATTTGAACTACTGGAGTTCAAAAAACTATATACAGAATTTCATACCCAGAATTTGGAGGATACATATTATTTTTAAGCATGCATGAACATTTGTGAAAATTGACCATGTGCTAGGCCCTAAGACTAACCTTAACAAATTTCAAACGACTGGCATCCTACAGCTCAAAAAAAATGCAATCAATTTAGAAACCAATTATAAAATGATAATTAAAGATATATTTAGAAATGAAAAACACCTTACTAAACAACTCATGAATCAAAGAAGAAATCAATGGAAAATTTGAAAATACTTAGAACTGAAAAATAATGAAGATACTACATAGAAAAACTAAAGTGGTACTTCTAAGAACATATTTACCTATGAATATTTATTTTAGAAAAGCAGAAAGGCTCAAAATTAATAATTTAAGCACTCAAGAATTTAGAAAAGGAAAAGTTGAAAGACCCCAAATAGAGTAGAAAGTAGGGATAACATGCATGTAATTTGATAAAGTATTGCCAGATTTTCCTTCACTTTACACTCCCATCAGTAGTGCCTGAGTATTCCTATTTCCCATATGCTCATCAATACTTGATATTTTCCTCCTTACTAATTTTGTCACTTTTATCTGTATAAAGTGGCCGTTCATTATTTTATCTTTTCTCCAGATAAATTGAATATATATTCATATACTAATGAGCCATTCAGGTTTGTCTTTTTGTGAATTATTTTATTCTATAATTTTCCATTTTTGCTCTTGGAATTTGACAGATATTCAAGAGTTAGAACCACATGACTGGTGACTGGATGTGGGACATTAGATAGAGGGAAGAGTCAGGGATAAGGATATCAATTTGGATTTCTCTAAGTTATCACTTCTCACCAAACAGCCCTGGTTCTAAAACTCTCCATGGGTTATGGTATCCAGCTCCTTCATAAATTGACTTTATGTCTTCTGAAAAAGTTCTGTTAATATCCTCCTAAAAGAGTTAGTACCAGAGCTGGATGAAGCCTTCTAGGTCACCTTCTCATTACAGACTTCTATAAATTCAGATTTGATATAGCCATACCATTAATTGTGCATTGATGAAGCAATTAGAACCCATGAATACAATGATGAAATGACAGAACTTTCTGTATTTGGGGGTCTATAGTGTTCCTCTTTCCACCTTCCCTCACTACTTAAAACATATAGCCTCCTTAGCAGCTGTCCACTAATTCCACAAATTTTCCTGAAGCATATGGTCTAGATTAGGAGTAGAACACAGACAAGTGAGACCAGAGAATGGGTTATATTTCCCTAGGAAGCAGGTAGATCCCAACAGACAGAATTTGGTTCCCCAAACACAGACTGCACTTCTTCTCTCCATTCATCTATTTCAAAGATGTTTGCCATCAGTCATAATGCACTGCTGCATATAAAGACCATTCTTCTTCCTTGGGATGAAAGTCAAAGTATATGCTCTACCCATGGTGGGTCAAAAAATCCTTCAAGACAGACATCATAAAGTAGTAATTATGAGCATATGTTCTGAAGTCAGACAGACATCTGTATTTGAATTTTGTTTCCACAACTCGCTGTCTATGAAATCTTGGGCAAATTGTTTAACCTGTCTGAGCCTGTTTCCTCATCTGGGAAATAGCACATATCTCTTTGGAATGTTGTGAAGGTTAAGTGAGATAATGTGTGTACTATGACCTTTGAACATTGTCCTTCATGAACATTAATAGCTGTATACTATTGTTATTCAGTGATATAACAGTGCATGAGCATAAAGCAGAAGTAAATTAGACACTAAACATAATGAAGTGAAAAGAACACTGGTCTGGAGTTAGCAGAAGAAACTCCAATTATTAGCCAGATCCACTCATGCTGGTACAAATTTTTCAGACTAGATGAATCCAAAAATGCCCAGGTTATAATCTGTTCCCCTAATCCTAGAAAAGAAGATTCTATCTCCCATGAATCTGCCCCTGGCTGCCTTGTCCTGGCCTGGGTTCTACCTGCCATCTATCTGAGCAGGTACCTCTATGTGACAGGGCCCAGGACAGCTCATAAATAAGATCTTAGATTTTTAACATATTAATTACTTTTTATTTGGAAATAATTTCAAATGTATGAAAAGTTGCAAGAATAAGAATAGTACATGATATGTCAATTATTTCTCAATAAAATTGGATAAAAGAACACTAATACATAGGATACCCCTGTAACCTCTAGACTTTTTCATACTGAAATGTTTGTTTCCGTTATCACAGTGTGGAGTTTATTCCTCCTGACTATTGCCACCTCCCTCTTCTCCACATAAAGAGTAATAGAGAAAGAAAGGGCAACCAAGAGATATTCCCCAAGTGACAATGGGAGATCCAACCCTGGGAAATTGCCCAGAAAACTCCATTATCTTTCATTTTATTTAATGTAGATTTTTAATAGGAAAAAACAAATTTTTATTTCTGTTACATTTTGGACACTTTTATTCCTCAGGAGCTACCAGAGTCCCAAAGGGATCCAAGGAGATAGAAGAGTTACCCAAAGCAACCGATCCTATCATTGGTTGTCAAGGAAACATCCTCTGTTGATAAAGGTCTCATGCAGTATCAACTTCATAGTTGAAGGAAGAGGGCCTTGCACAAAGCTGACAGCTAGTCCCTAGGAGGCCAGGACATGGGGCTCAGGCCACAATAACACTACTTTTTCCAGTTTCAGAGAAAAAAAAGGAATAAATAGCCAATTTTTCTCAGAAAGACAGAAAGACACCATGACTTTGGATACTTTGAGGCTCCTCCAGGCTAATTAGAGAGTCTTACCACATGATTGCTGCCCTTTCATGACCTGATTCACTCTCGCTACTCAATTCATAAGGCTTGGCTCCTGCTCTCAAAAGACTCTTAGAGCATAACTAGGTGCCATTTTGGGAACTGAACTTAATTTCAGAGAGGCACCATTGGCTTGTAGGAAGAATAGTTAACTATAGGAGTCAGTCGTCTCAACTCTAATTTTGACAATTTGTAAGACTCTTGATCCAGACTCCCTTTGAGCCTGAGTCTTCCCATCTGACAAATGAGAGGAGAGAGAATTGAACTGGGTGATCCCTGAAGTCCTTTTGAACTCTAATGTTTTCTGAGTCAATACTGTCTCATTATTACTCCTCCATCCTGAGGTTAGCTTTGGTGTTCTAATAGCAATAAGAAAGGAGAACACCAAACCAGCCCCTCTCTCACATTGACAGTGTGGACATTTTCATCTCTGATATGCATCCCTACCCTTCAAACAAGTTGACGTGCTGTTATTTGTATGGTCCATGGTGAATGAGAAGAGCAAAGGTAAATGACCCACAGAGGAGTTGAATTGGGCCTGTTGGCTTCAATAATGAGGTGTGCTAATTAACTGAGCTAATCTGCTATACACTAATAAAGCAGCTTAATGGCCTTATCTGAGCTTCCCAAGGGAAGATACCAGGAGCAAAGAGGTTCCAAAATAGTTATTTTTCCCCTGAAAAAGGAAGGGTGGAAGGAAGGAAACTAGCACTTCGTAAAAACCTATTATGTCAGCCCCTGTGTTTATTATACACCTTTTCATGCATTACCTCATTCTGCTATGAGGGGGGTTACAGATATATATTTGTCACCTTATTGACCTCCAACTTTGATTCCTCTTTAACCCTTGTCATCCCCTGTGTGTCACTCTTCCTTGAAGAGGATGACTTACAAAGAAAAGGATCATCATTTGGCAAAAGACTTAAGAGTAGTTGCTCCTGCTGTAATCTTTGTTATCATATTTAATCCTCTTATCGGCTTCATGAGTCCTGATCTCTTGCCCCCAGGTAAGACAGATGATGAAACTGTATGTTCCACAAACTGAAATGGCTTACCCAAGGACACACACTAGCAAGTGTCAGATCTAGAATTGGAACCTAAGACTCTAATACTATGTCCAGTCTTATCTATACTGTTCTTTATATGTGCTACGTAGACCCTTTCATTTTTGGGGACTAGGAATAGCAGAACAGGGATAAACCTCAGGAACATTGAATGGGCAGCCCAGCAAAACTGGGAGCTCAGTTTCCCAGAAGATGCTTCAGATTGGGAGATTCTCCCACGTTTAGGGGCTGAAAAAATACCAAAATCAGCAAAGTAGCTTAGAGACCGGCTGAATTAATATTTCCATTTAAAGAAAACCACACTGTGAGACTAGAGAGACATCAGTTCAGTCTGAGTTAGCTCTAGTCCACTCCCTCAGTCATCCCAATTTCTGGGTCATTAAAATGTCCTTGACTTCTCTGGCCCTTGCCTACTTCTTCTTGGAAGAGAAAGGAAGCCAAGAAGTTCCCTGGAGCCCCCCAACCTGCCTCAGACTCCATGAGACAAAGTCCAGCTCCTGGGCCTTTGGCCAGTGGTATCTCAGTGTCATGAACTTACCCACAACAAAAAGCAAAAGGAAGGAGTGGGAAGGGCCCAGTAAGGTGGCAAGAGCTAAATTGTTTTTCCTCACAATGAAATAAACTCATGGCAAAACAGGGCCCTCAGCAATTTTTTCCTCAAGCCCTGGCCAACTCATCTGACATAAGCCATAAAGCCTTCACTGACAAAGAGTCATGAATTACACAAACTGAATGCCTTCCATATGCCCAGGCTTCCTACCTGGTACTAAATCTTATACCAGGTACACTCAGAAACTTTATTGCATTAACTCCTCCAAACAACCCTAGAGAATGAGGGTAATAATAACTAATGTTCAATGAGTATTTGCTATGTTTCTAGCTCTGTTCTCTAAGCTTTGCATATATTAACTCATTTAATCCTCACAACAACTAATCTATGAGGAAAGTTCTACCATATTTCATCAAATTTTAGATGCACTTTAAAAAATTAATGTCAATAAAATTTGGATGTATTCAATATCTTGTTTCTTTAACATCTTGCTCTTCATCACAGCACTCATCACAAATTACACATTTGCTTGTGATTACATCTCTCACTGAACTGTGAGTTTTTGAGGGCAGAACACATTGACATTTTTTTACCTTCTTTACTATCTTATACCCAGCACTAAGCACACAGCCTAGTGCATAGTAAGTGCTCAGAAAATATTGAATAAATTAATCAAACCACTAAAAAGTAGACATTTCAAAATAGAAAAGTGACTGGAATCATGTAAACTACCCCTTTGTTTATGTGCAAAAATCTTTGCAAAATTGACCCACATTAATAAAGCTTTCATGACATAACTCACAGCAAGATACTTTTTGACCCACCTCCTAAAGAAATGTAAATAAAAACAAAAATAAACAAATGGGACCTAATGAAACTTAAAAGCTTTTGCACAACAAAGGAAACCATAAACAAGAAGAAAAGACAACACACAGAATGGGAGAAAATATTTGCAAATGAAGCAACTGACAAAGGATCAATCACCAAAATTTACAAGCAGCTCATGCAACTCGATATCAAAAAAAAAAAAAACAACCCAATCCAAAAATGGGCAGAAGACCTAAATAGACATTTCTCTAAAGAAGATATACAGATTGCCAACAAACACATGAAAGGATGCTCAACGTCACTAATCATTAGAGAAATGAAAATCAAAACTACAATGAGGTATCAGCCCACACCAGTCAGAATGGCCATCATCAAAAAATCTACAAACAATAAATGCTGAAGAGGATGTGGAGAAAATGGAATGCTCTTACACTGTTGGTGGGAATGTAAATTGATACAGCCACTATGGAGAACAGTATGGAGGTTCCTTAAAAAACTACAAATAGAACTACCATACGACCCAGCAATCCCACTACTGGGCATATACCCTGAGAAAACCACAATTCAAAAAGAGTCATGTACCAAAATGTTCATTGCAGCTCTATGTACAATAGCCAGGA
>NC_041234.1:42625325-42628522 GCF_002837175.3 Physeter macrocephalus | reverse complement strand
ATATATGGAATCTGAAAAAAAAAAAAAAGAAAAAAAGGTCATGAAGAACCTAGGGGCGATTGGTTCAAGATGGCAGTGTAAAAGTACGTGCTGTCACTCCCTGTTGCGAGAACACAGGAATCACAACTAACTGCTAAACAATGATCAACAGGAAGACCTTGGAACTCAACAGAAAAGATACCCCACATCCAAAGACAAAGGAGAAGGCACAATGAGATGGTAGGAGGGGCACAATCATGATAAAATCAAATCCCATAACTGTTGGGTGGAACCCACAAACTGGAGAACATTTATACCACAGTAGTCCACCCACTGCAATGAAGGTTCTGAGACCCACGTCAGGCTGCCAAACCTGGGGGTCCGGCAACAGGAGGAGGAATTCCTAGAGAATCAGACTTTGAAGGCTAGTGGGATTTGATTGCAGGACTTTGACAGGACTGGGGGAAATGGAGACTCCACTCTTTGAGGGCACACAAAAATTAGTGTGGGCATCAGGACCCAGGGGAAGGAGCAGGGACCCCATAGAGACTGAACCAGACCTACCTCCTAGTGTTGGGGGTCACCTGCAGAGGCAGGGGGTGTCTCTGTCTCACCGTGAGGACAAGGACAGTGGCAGCAGAAGTTCTGGGAAGTACTCCTTGGCATGAGCCCTCCCAGAGTCTGCCATTAGCCCCACAAAAGAGCCTGGGTAGGCCCCAGTGCTGGGTGACCTCAGGTCAAACAACCAACAGGGAAGGGACCCAGCACCACTCATCAGCAGGCAAGCAGATTAAAGTTTTACTAAGCTCTGCCCACCAGAGCAAGAGCCAACTCTACCCACCACCAGTCCCTCCCATCAGGAAACTTGCACAAGCCTCTTACATAGCCTCATCCACCAGAGGGCAGACAGTAGAAGCAAGAGGAACTACAATCCTTCAGCCTGTGGAAAAGAAACCACATTCATAGAAACATAGGCAAGATGAAAAGGCAGAAGGCTATGTACCAGATGAAGGAACAAGATAAAACCCCAGTAAAACAACTAAATGAAGTAGAGATAGGCAACCTTCCAGAAAAAGAATTCAGAATAATGATAGTGAAGATGACCCAGGACCTCGGAAAAAGAATGCAGGCAAAGGTTGAGAAGATGCAAGGAATGTTTAACAAAGACCTAGAAGCATTAAAGAACAAACAAACAGAGATGAATAATACAATAATTGAAATGAAAACTACACTAGAAGGAATCAATAGCAGAATAACTGAGGCAGAAGAACAGATAAGTTACCTGGAACACAGAATGGTGGAGTTCACTGCTTCAGAACAGAATAAAGAAAAAAGAATGAAAAGAAAAGAAGACAGCCTAAGAGACCACTGGGACAACATTAAACGCAAAAATATTTGCATTATAGGGGTCCCAGAGGTGAAGAGAGAGAGAAAGGACCCGAAAAAATATTTCAAGAGATTATAGTCAAAAACTTCCCTAACATGGGAAAAGAAATAGCCACCCAAGTCCAGGAAGCGCAGAGCCCCATACAGGATAAACCCAAGGAGAAACAGGCCGAGACACATAGTAATCAACTTGGCAAATATTAAAGACAAAGAAAAATTATTGAAAGCAGCAAGGGAAAAATGACAAATAACGTACAAAGGAATTCCCATAAGGTTAACAGCTGATTTCTCAGCAGAAACTCGACAAGCAAGAAGGGAGTGGCATGATACACTTAAAGTGATGAAGGGGAAAAACTGACAACCAAGATTACTCTACCCAGCAAGGATCTCATTCAGATTCGATGGAGAAATCAAAAGCTTTACAGACAAGCAAAAGCTAAGAGAACTCAGCACCACCAAACCAGCTCTACAACAAATGCTAAAGGAACTTCTCTAAGTGAAACACACAAGAGGAGAAAAGGATCTACAAAAACAAACCCCCCAAAAAATAAAATGGACATAGGAACATACATATCGATAATTACCTTAAACGTGAATGGATTATATGTTCCAACCAAAAGGCACCAGCTTGCTGAATGGATACAAAAACAAGAACAATATACGTGCTGTCTACAAGAGAAACATACAGACTGAACGTGAGGGGATGGAAAAAGATATTCCATGCAAATGGAAATCAAAAGAAAGCTGGAGTAGCAATACTCAAATCAGATAAAATAGACTTTAAAATAAAGAATGTTACAAGAGACAAGGAAGGACTCTACATAATGATCAAAGTATCAATCCAAGAAGAAGATATCACAATTATAAATATATATGCACCCAACACAGGAGCATGTCAATACATAAGGCAACTGCTAACAGGTCTAAAAGAGGAAATCAAGAGTAACACAATAATAGTGGGGGACTTTAGCACCTCACTTACACCAATGGACAGATAATCCAATATGAAAATAAATAAGGAAACAGAAGCATTAAATGACACAATAGACCAGATAGATTTAATTGATATTTATAGGACATTCCATCCAAAACCACAATTTATACTTTCTTCTCAAGTGTGCATGGAACATTCTCCAGGATAGATCTCATCTTGGGTCACAAATCAAGCCTCTGTAAATTTAAAAATTGAAATTATTTCAAGCACCTTTTCTGACCACAGCACTATGAGATTAGGAATGAATTACAGGGGGAAAAAGGAAAAAAAAATACATGGAGGCTAAACAATACATTACTAAATAACCAAGAGGTCACTGAAGAAATCAAAGAAGAAATGAAAAAATACCTAGAGATAGATGACAGTGAAAACACGACAACCCAAAACCGATGGGATGCAGCAAAAGCAGTTCTAAGAGGGAAGTTTATACCTATAGAAGCCTACCTCAAGAAAAAAGAAAAATCTCAAATAAAAAACATAACCTTACACCTAAATGAACTAGAGAAAGAAGAAGAAACAATATCCAAAGTTAGCAGAAGGAAAGAAATTATAATGATCAGACCAGAAATAAATGAAATAGAAACAAGGAAAACAATAGCAAAGATCAATATAACTAAAAGCTGGTTCTTTGAGAAGATAAACAAAATTTATAAACCATTAGCCAGACTCATCAAAAAAAGAGGGAGAGGACTGAAATCAATAAAATTACAAATGAAAAAGGAGAAGTTACAACAGACACCACAGAAGTACAAAGCATCCTAAAAGACTACTACAAGCAACTCTATGCCAATAAAATGGACAACCTGGAAGAAATGGACAAATTCTTAGAAAGATATAA
>NC_041234.1:42620058-42625307 GCF_002837175.3 Physeter macrocephalus | reverse complement strand
AATGAAATTGAAACTGTGATTAAAAATCTTCCAACAAACAAAAGTCCAGGACCAGATGGCTTCACAGGTGAATTCTATCAAACATTTAGAGAAGAGCTAACACCCAACCTTCTCAAACTCTTCCAAAAATTTGCAGAGGAAGGAACACTCCCAAAGTCATTCTATGAGGCCACCATCACCCACATACCAAAGCCAGAGAAAGATACTACAAAAAAGGAAAATTACAGACCAATATCACTGATGAATATAGATGCAAAAATCCTCAACAAAATACTAGCAAACAGAATCCAACAACACATGAAAAGGATCATACACCATGATCAAGTGGGATTTATCCCAGAGATGCAAGGATTCTTCAATATATGAAAATCAATCGATGTGATATACCATATTAAGAAATAGAAGAAAAAAGACCATATGATTGGAGGGGTGGAGAATGATGGAGGAAGAGTAAGAGGCAGAGATTGCCTTCCTCCCCACAGATAAATCAGAAATACATCTACACGTGGAACTGCTCCTATAGAACACCCACTGAACGCTGGCAGAAGACCTCAGACCTCCAAAGAAGGAAGAAACTCCCCACGTACCTGGGTAGGGCAAAAGAAAAAACAGAGAAAAAAGAATAGGGACAGGACCTGCACCAGTGGGAGGGAGCTGTGAAGAGGGAAAGGTTTCCACACACTAGGAAGCACCTTCATGGGAGGAGACTGCGAAGCATCTTTCCCCACTAGCGGAGGGGGGAAACTTCGGAGCCGAGGAGGAGAGCGCAGCAACAGGGGTGTGGAGGGCAAAGAGGAGAGATTCCCGCACAGAGGATCATCGACCAGGACTCACCAGCCCGAGAGGCTTGTCTGCTCACCTGCCGGGGTGGGCGGCGGCGGGGAGCTGAGGCTCGGGCTTCAGTCGGATCGCAGGGAGAGGACTGGGTTTGATGCCGTGAACACAGCCTGAAGGGGTTAGTGAACCACGGCTAGCTGGGAGGGAGTCCGGGAGAAGTCTGGACCTGCCGAAGAGGCAAGAGACTTTTTCTTCCCTCTTTGTTTCCTGGTGCAGAGGAGAAGGATTTAAGAAAGAGTGTTCCTTAAAGGAGCTCCAGAGACAGACTCGAGCCGCAACTATCAGCTCAGACCCCAGAGATGGGCATGAGACGCTAAGGCTGCTGCTGCTGCCACCATGAAGCTTGTGTGCAAGCACAGGTCACTATCCACACCTCCCCTCCTGGGAGCCTGTGCAGGCTGCCACTGCCAGGGTCCAGTGATCCAGGGACAACATCCCAGGGAGAACCCATGGCGCACCTCAGACTGCTGCAACAACCTCACGCTGGCCTCTGCTGCCCCAGGCTCGCCCCACAACCATACCCCTCCCTCCCCCAGGCCTGAGTGAGCCAGAAACACCGAATCAGCTGCTCCTTTAACCCCGTCCTGTGTGAGTAAAGAACAGAGGCCCTCAGGCTTCCTACATGCAGAGGTGGGGCCAAATCCAAAGCTGAACCCAGGGAGCTATGCGAACAAAGAAGAGAAAGGGAAATCACTCCCAGCAGCCTCAAGAGCAGCTGATTAAATCTCCACAATCAACTTGATGTCCCCTGCATCTGTGGAACACCTGAATAGACAACAAATCATCCCAAATTGAGGAGGTGGACTTTGGGAGCATGATATATTATTTTTTCCCCTTTTACTCTTTTTGTGACTGTGTATGTGTATGCTTCTGTGAGAGATTTTGTCTGTATAGCTTTGCTTTCATGGTTTGTCCTAGGTTTCTGTCCATCGGGGTTTTTTTGTTTTGTTTTTTTGTTGTTGTTTTTTGGTTTTCTGGGCTTTTTTTTACTTTGAAACATTTTTTTTTCTTTAATAACTTTATTTTATCTTTATTTTATTTTATCAGTTTTTTCTTTCTTTCTTTCTTTCTTTCTTTCTTTCTTTCTTTCTTTCTTTCTTTCTTTCTTTCTTTCTTTCTTTCTTTCTTTCTTTCTTTCTATTTTTTCTCACTTTTATGCTGAGCTGTATGGATGAAAGGCTCTTGGTGCTCCAGCCAGGAGTCAGTGCTGTGCCTCTGAGGTCGGAGAGCCAACTTCAGGACACTGGTCCACAAGAGACCTCCCAGCTCCACATAATATCAAACGGTAAAAATCTCCCAGAAATCTCCATCTCAACACCAAGACACAGCTTCACTCAACACCAAACAAGCTACAGTGCTGGACACCCTATGCCAAACAACTAGCAAGACAGGAACACAACACCACGCAGTAGCATAGAGGCTGCCTAAAATCATAATACAGCCACAGACACCCCAAAACACACCACCAGAAGTGGAGCTGCCAGACAGAAAGACAAGATCCAGCCTCATCAACCAGAACACAGGCACTAGTCCACTCCAATGGGAAGCCTACACAAACCACTGAACCAACATTAGCCGCTGGGGACAGAAACTGAAAACAACGGCAACTACGAACCTGCAGCCTGCAAAAAGGAGACCTCAAACACAGTAAGATAAGCAAAATGAAGACAGAAAAACACACAGCAGACGAAGGAGCAAGGTAAAAACTCACCAGACCTAACAAATGAAGAGGAAATAGGCAGTCTACCTGGAAAAGAATTCAGAATAATGATAGTAAAGATGATCCAAAATCTTGGAAATAGAATAGAGAAAATGCAAGAAACATTTAACAAGGACCTAGAAGAACTAAAGAGGAAACAAGCGATGATGAACAACAAAATAAATTAAATTTAAAATACTGTAGAAGGGATCAATAGCAGAATAACTGAGGCAGAAGAACGGATACATGACCTGGAAGATAAAGTAGTGGGAATAACTACTGCAGAGCAGAATAAAGAAAAAAGAATGAAAAGAACTGGGGACTATCTCAGAGACCTCTGGGACAACACTAAATGCACCAACATTCGAATTATAGGCATCCCAGAAGAAGAAGAGCAAAAGAAAGGAACTGAGAAAATATTTGAAAAGATTATAGATGAAAAGTTCCCTAATATGGAAAAGGAAATAGTTAATCAAGACCAGGAAGCACAGAGAGTCCCTAACAGGATAAATCCAAGGAGAAACACGCCAAGACACATATTAATCAAACTATCAAAAATTAAATGCAAAGAAAACATATTAAAGGCAGCAAGGGAAAAACAACAAATAACACACAAGGGAATCCCCATAAGGTTAACAGCTGATCTTTCAGCAGAAACTCTGCAAGCCAGAAGGGAGTGGCCGGACATATAACAAACCCAAAACAATTAAGAAAATGGGAATAGGAACATACATAACGATAATTACCTTAAATGAAAATGGATTAAATGCTCCCATCAAAAGACACAAACTGGCTGAATGGATACAAAAAAAAAGACCCATATACAGTCTGTCTAGAAGAGACCCACTTCAGACCTAGGGACACATACAGACTGAAAGTGAGAGGATAGAAAAAGATATTCCATACAAATGGAAATCAAAAGAAAGCTGGAGTAGCATTTCTCATATCAGACAAAATAGACTTTAAAACAAAGACTATTACAAAAGTCAAAGAAGGGCCGTACATAATGATCAAGGGAGAGATGCAGGAAGAAAATATAACAATTGTAATTATTTATGCACCCAACATAGGAGCACCTCAATACATAAGGCAAATACTAAAATAACGAAGTGATCACTGAAGAAATCAAAGAGGAAATCAAAAAATACCTAGAAACAAATGACAATGGAGACACGATGACCCAAAACCTATGGGAAGCAGCAAAAGCAGTTCTAAGAGGGAAGTTTCTAGCAATACAATCCTACCTTAAGAAACAGGAAACATCTCGAATATACAACCTAACCTTGAACCTAAAGCAATTAGAGAAAGAAGAACAAAAAACCCCCAAATTTAGCAGGAGGAAAGAAATCATAAAGATCAGATCAGAAATAAATGAAAAAGAAATGAAGGAAATGATAGCAAAGATCAATAAAACTAAAAGCTGGTTCTTTGAGAAGATAAACAAAACTGATAAACAATTAGCTAGACTCATCAAGAAGGAAAACGGAGAAGACTAAAATCAATAGAATTAGAAATGAAAAAGGAGATGTTACAACTGAAACTGCAGAAATACAAAGGATCATGAGAGATTACTACAAGCAACTGTATGCCAATAAAATGGACAACCTGGAAGAAATGGACAAATTATTAGAAATGCACAAGCTGAAGAGACTGAACCAGAAAGAAATAGAAAATATGAACAGACCAATCACAAGCACTGAAATTGAAACTGATTAAAAATCTTCCAACAATCAAAAGCCAAGGACAAGATGGCTTCACAGGCTAATTCTGTCACACATTTAGAGAAGAGCTAACACCTATCCTTCTCAAACTCTTCCAAAATATAGCAGAGGGAGGAGCACTCCCAAACTCATTCTATGAGGCCACAATCACCCTGATACAAAAACCAGACAAAGATGTCACAAAGAAAGAAAACTACAGGCCAATATCACTGATGAACATAGATGCAAAAATCCTCAACAAAACACAAGCAAACAAAATCCAACAGCACAATTAAAAGGTTCATACACCATGATCAAGTGGGGTTTATTCCACGACTGCAAGGATTCTTCAATATACGCAAATCAATCAACGTGATACACCATAGTAACAAATTGAAGGAGAAAAACCATATGATCATCTCAATAGATGCAGAGAAAGCTTTCGACAAAATTCAACACCGATTTATGATAAAAACCCTGCAGAAAGTAGGCATAAAGGGAACTTTCCTCAACATAATAAAGGCCATATATGACAAACCCACAGCCACCATCATCCTCAATGGTGAAAAACTGAACCCATTTCCACTAAGATCAGGAACAAGACAAGGTTGCCCACTCTCACCACTGGTATTCAACAAAGTGTTGGAAGTTCTAGCCACAGCAATCAGAGGAGAGAAAGAAATAAAAGGAATCAAATCGGAAAAGAAAAAGTAAAGCTGTCACTGTTTGCAGATGACATGAATAAATTAAAGATGATACAAGGAGATGTAGAGATATACCATGTTCTTGGATTGGAAGAATCAATATTGTGAAAATGACTCTACTACACAAAGCAATCTACAGATTCATTGCAATCCCTTGCAAACTACCACTGGCATTTTTTACAGAACTAGAACAAAAAATTTCACAATTTCTATGGAAACATAAAAGACCCCGAATAACCAAAGCAACCTTGAGAACGAAAAATGGAGCTGGAGGAATCAGGCTCCCTGACTTCAGACTATACTACAAAG
>NC_041234.1:42617746-42619479 GCF_002837175.3 Physeter macrocephalus | reverse complement strand
GAGAAATGGAAATAAAAACAAAAATAAACAAATGGGAGGTAATGAAACTTAAAAGCTTTTGCACAGCAAAGGATACCATAAACAAGACCAAAAGACAACCCTCAGAATGGGAGAAAATTGTTGCAAATGAAGAAACTGACAAAGGATTAATCTCCAAAATTTACAAGCAACTCATGCAGCTCAGTAACAAAAAAAACAAACAACCCGATCCAAAAATGGGCAGAAGACCTTAAATAGACATTTCTCCAAAGATATACAGATTGCCAACAAACACATGAAGGAATGCTCAACATCATTAATCGTTAGAGAAATGCAAATCAAAACTACAATGCGATGTCATCTCACACCGGTCAGAATGGCCTTCATCAAAAAATCTACAAACAATAAATGCTGAAGAGTGTGTGGAGAAAAGGGAACACTCTTGCACTGTTGGTGGGAATGTAAATTGATACAGCTACTATGGAGAACAGTATGGAGGTTCCTTAAAAAACTACAAGTAGAAGAGGTGGAAGGACCTAGAGTCTGTCATACAGAGTGAAGTATGTCAGAAAGAGAAAAACAAATACCGTATTCTAAAACATATATATGGAATCTAAGAAAAAAAAAGGTCATGAAGAGCCTAGGGGTAAGACAGGAATAAAGACACAGACCTACTAGAGCATGGACTTGAGAATATGGTGTGGGGAAGGGTAAGCTGTGACAAAGTGAGAGAGTGGCATGGACATATATACACTACCAAACGTAAAATATATAGCTAGTGTGAAGCAGCCGCATAGCACAGAGAAATCAGCTAGGTGGTTTGTTTCCACCTAGAGGGGCTGGATAGGGAGGATGGGAGAGAGGGAGATGCAAGAGGGAAGAGATATGGGAACATATGTATATGTATATCTGAGTCACTTTGTTATAAAACAGAAACTAACACACCGTTGTAAAACAATTATACTCCAATAAAGATGTTAAAAAATAAAAATAGAAAAAAAGATATTACAAATAGATGGAGAGATATACCATGTTCTTGGATTGGAAAAATCAATATTGTGAAAATGACTATAGTACCCAAAGCAATGTACAGATTCAGTGCAATCCCTACCAAAGTACCAATGGCATTTTTTTCAGAACTAGAACAAATAATCTTAAAATTTGTATGGAGACACAAAAGACCCCAAATAGCCATACAGTCGTGAGGGAACAAAACAGAGCTGGAGGAATCAGACTCCCTGACTTCAGACTATACTACAAAGCTACAGTAATCAAGACAATATAGTACTGGCACAAAAACAGAAACATAGATCAATAGAACAAGATAGAAAGCCACGGGATAAACCCACACACATATGGTCAGCTAATATTTGACAAAGTTGGCAAGGATATACAATGGAGAAAAGACAGTCTCTTCAATAAGTCGTGCTGGGAAAACTGGTCATCTATATGTAAAAGAATGAAATTAGATCACTCCCTAACACCATACACAAAAATAAACTCAAAATGGATTAGGGACCTAAATGTAAGACTGGACACTATAAAACTTTTAGAGGAAAACATAGGATGAACACTCTTTGACATAAATCACAGCAAGATCTTTTTTGATCCAACTCCTAGATTAATGGAAATAAAAACAAAAATAAACAAATGGGACCTAATGAAACTTAAAAGCTTTTGCACAGCGAAGGAAACCATAAACAAGACGAAAAGACAGCCCTCAAAATAGGAGAAAATATTTTCAAATGAATCAA
>NC_041234.1:42553913-42617550 GCF_002837175.3 Physeter macrocephalus | reverse complement strand
TTGGTGGGAATGTAAATTGATACAGCCACTATGGAGAACAGTATGGAGGTTCCTTAAAAAACTGAAAATAGAACTACCATATGACCCAGCAATCCCACTGCTGGGCATATACCCAGGGAAAACTATAATGCAAAACGACACATGCACCTCAATGTTCATTGCAGCACTATTTTCAATAGCCAGGTCATGGAAGCAACCTAAATGCCCATCAACAGACGAATGGATAAAGAAGATGTGGTACATATATACAATGGAATATTACTCAGCCATAAAAAGGAACGAAATTGGGTCATTTGTCACACAGTGCCAGTGTCAGAGCTGCCATAATTTCTATTTCAGTGCTCTTTCTACCATAGTATTCTCTTTCAGAACCTGCAGAAGAAGAATAATGGCTGCAATTTAAGGAGCACTTATTCTTTACCAATCTCTGAGCCAAGCAATTTATGTTTATTAGTTGAATTGAGAAGATGGTTGGTGGTATACGCAGAATGAATTGAAGAAAAGATTGAGGGTGGAGGGCATCAGATGGAAGGCTATTGAAATAGGTTATTTGGAATAAAACTCATACGAGGAAACTGGTGCTGGAAATGGAAAGGAAAGGAGAAGTGGGAGATACTTCCATTGGATTAGCTGGAAAGAGCAGGATCCCAAGGACACTGGACACATGAGTTTTGATGTAGGAAAAGATAAACAAATGTGTGCTCTAAAGAAAGGTGCTGTCCAGATTGCTATCCAGCATCTGTGAAGCTAGCCAGTTTCTAGAAGAATCCCAGCGTATATATATATCCCATATTCCTGTCTACACCTCCCTCAATATGGAACTTCTCTCAAATGTGGTTATTCATTGGTAGCTCCAAATGCATCCGTGTGCTTGCCATAAATCCTGCTCCACAGCTCCTCAAAATTCCATCAGCTTTCATTTCTGCAATAGGTACATCTGGGCAAAAGAGGAATTGGCAGGATCTCCTGCAGAATTTTGGTTCTGCATAATCTAAGTGAGGATCCTCCCTAGCATGTCCAGCTCCATCCTATCTTCTAAATACACACTTATACCCACATCTCAAATTTAGCATGTTTAAAACCTGCCCTTGATTCAACCTCCTTGATTTTCTAGGTTCTATAGACAGTCTCTCCATTCTCCCATCCCTGCGAGTTAAGTCCTGGAATATCCCAGACTTCTTCCTCTCTCTGACCTCCCACATCAAATCAATCACAGACCCCTATCAATTCTCCCACTGCAGCAGAGCTGACATCAGTGTGGGCCTTTTCTTCTGCACTGCCCAAATTAAAACTCTCATTACCACTGATACAGATTATTGAAATATGTGTTATTCCTGCCTCCTCTTTCTTATTCCTGTGATATATACTGAACCAAACACCCACCTATTTACTGAGGCCTTATCATGGCCTCTACACTGAACTAGTTGTGGAGATACAGATAATAACAACATTGCCCTTAAGAACCTCACCATCTGGTTAAGGAATACAGGTGAAAAATCAATGCAAAAATATTTTTGCAAGTATTACATTGGAAGCGTGAATGAAAATGCTATAGAAACTTTTGTGCTTGTTGGGGGAAAATATTTGAAAGGACAGCTTCACAGAGGGGGTGACACTTGAGTATGATCTTAAAGGTTAAATAGTCGACCTGGTGGAAAAGCGGGAAAAAAGCACTATAAGCAGAGGAAGGACATGCATGATGATATAAGGTGGTTACACCAGGACTGTTGAACAGTCTGAATGGTTAAAACACAGAAGAAAACCAGTAAGGCAGGGGATAGGGCTCAGCCAAACCAGGCAGAAACCCATGCCCCTTTTGTAGGAAGTGTGGGTGGGGAGAGGACTGTACAGCTATCTCAGACAGGATTCAGACTGGGCAGGGGAACTGTCCAAATGAGGGCTTGTTTCTTGGCAACAGTATGATAGCCCAATAACTCTGTCCAGGGGTCTGTCACAGCAATACTATCATTCAGGAGCCAGCTCCTTCTGGCCCCACTTGAGCAGTCAGCCTAGCTCATGTGCCTTGCACTTTTCCCTAGGGGTACAGTCAGGGTTGGCTCCAGTCCTCGTCCCACCAAGCTCTATCATCAGCTAGTTCTGCCTACCTCCCCATCAGCATCTCCAGAACCTCCTCATCTCCACCCTGTGCTTCCCTGAAATTGCTTGTGCTTTTCCCAAGGAAACATCTGGACCCTACACATTATTTTTCAGGCCATGTCAATATTTGGCACTGTACATATCCAGAGCACCCCCAAATTCTTTGCTTTTACTCTCTCATCCCCAATACTCTCTTTTGGCTGAAGGCCCTCAGCCTTGCTTGCTCATACTCTAAGTGTGTGTGTGTGTGTGTGTGTGTGTGTGTATGTCTGTGTGTGTGGTGTGTGCTACTTCCACTAGCTCCCTCAGGACAAGGGAGGGAAGCACTCACCACAAGGTCTTGAAGATTGGAAAGATCCAATGAGAGCAGGATTGAGCTCTAAACCCAAATCATTTCTTCTTGCCCTTTCCTATGTCCTTGAGGTATAATTCCTGTCACTACAAATTAGCCAGACATTCTCCCAAACATTCTCCTATGCCTTCATCTCTCAGTGCCCCCCTCCTTTCATTCCCCACTCCCTTCAGAATCACTCAGCTAGAGGTCTTTTCTTACCTTGTACTTTCCTCTCTGCTCAGGATCCCCAACCCCTGTCTTCCCTGGGGCACCCTAGCCCCTGCCTCTCTCTACAGTGGCCGCAATCCTGCCCTCTCTTTCCTGGCCTCCCGAAGCATAGGGGAGACATGGTCCGCTATACACCCAGCCCCTTACTCTGAAGCCCTATTCTTATGGAGTTGTCTGCAGCCCCCACCCCAAACACTGCGTTGTGAGATCTGTATCAGATTCCCTCCCCTCCCCTTCGCAGCTCTCCAGTAGCCCCTCCCCAGGGCGGTCTTAAGGTCAGAGAATCTTTCCAGCTCAATTCCGTCCAATCCGTCCCAGTCCAGTCCAACCCGCCCCCAGCCCCCGCCAGACGCCTCACGTACGTATTTAACAAGCGAGGGGGGTGATCGGCGGCTGGCAGGCTACAGGGAGGTTCTGAAACCTTCCGGTGGGAACCAGGAGTTTCTGGTCAAAGGCTGTTCCGCGCCTTCAGGATCAGTCCTCGCTGCATCCCTGTTCACCTTCTTCTCTCTCGGTCTCCAGGCACTTAGGGCAGCCTCACTCGCTAGCCCGCTAGGCGCCGCCACGGGTCTGGGGCCCCAGGGCGGGGACGGGGAGAAGACAGCTGATTGTTGAAGAGAGCTTTACTCCTGCGGCAACCCTGCCATCATCCCAGCTACTGCTGCTGGCCCATGACAGCTCTGAGGGCTTCTGACAGGCTACCACTGCGACCTCGCGGACCATGTCTCCCCTATTCTTTGAGAGAAATGCTGGACAAGCCCCGCCGATCGCTCTCCACTAGCCAGATCTGGCCAACTTCAGTGCCTGGGCCCCCGTAAAGAAGATCAGAGCAAGGTATGTAGTTGGGGCAGCGGGGACGGAACAGGAGGCAGTTGTGCTCTACAACGTGGCCAGGCTCCGCACGAGCAGATGCACGTGGGAATAGGGGTGGGGGGAGTCAAGGCTGAGGGAGAGTCCTCCAACACCGACTCCACCTCCCGTAGCTTCAAAGCTCCGTCAACACCCTGATCTCCCACCCCAAACTTGAAAGTATATATATGACCTCACTTCCGAGGTGCGAAAACCACTTCCTTCTTCCCTGACGTGCCTGGAGTGCGAGCTGGAGAGTCAATCCTAGAGTGCCAGGGGCTCTGCAGGGCTGGGTTCTTCCCAGTCAGAGAAATGTAGCATAGGCACAAGCAAGCCCCCTCCCCAGACTGGGCATGATGATTCCCCACTCCCACTCAGCATTCAGAGGGGGTGGGGGTTCCACTTTGCTCCATCCAGCCCCAGAAGCTTTTCTCCACTAAGCCACAGTTTATTCATCTGTTAAATGAGGCTACCAAAGTCCACTCAGAGGGCTGCTGTGAAGATTACAGCAGGTAATCAGGAGGTAATGTATGTGCACAGCTCTTGACACACAGGGGTCACTCACTTTTACTTTTCTTTGCTCTTGACCCTACAACGTTTGAATGATAGAAACCTGGCACATTTCCTATGGGGTGATATTCTTGACCTTGCAGGCACAAATCATGCTGAATTAGCTACCTCAGGGACAGAGGCTCAAGAGACAAGTAGGGATGGTCAGGAAAAGTCCAGAAGAAATGAGGAACCTGCTAATGAAAGGAGAAACTCTGGTAACTAAAGAATCCCAAGGAGAGGAAGAGTCCTGGAAAGTAGGAGGAGATGCCAGCAGGGAAGTAGAATCTGAGAAAGAGGTAGAGTCCCAGGGATTTGAACAGGGTAGCCCCAGGAGAAAAATTAAACCCCCAAAATAAAAAAGATTGAAGCCTCCGATTTAGAAAGGATACTGAAGAAAAAAAAGTGGTGCCACAGAGACATGGTGGACAGTGAATCCCATGAGACCTAGAAACCCAGGAGAAGAAGAAGATTGCAGAAAAGTGGTGGAGTCCCAAGGATGCCCAAAGGAAATAACATGATAGAGATGGGACTGCAGAAAATGAGTGGGGTCCCAGTGGTACAAGGAAGAGTCTCTAAAAAACAGTACTCCGGAAAAGGGGTGGAATCAGGAGGAGGGAGAGAAGGTTTCCTGAGAGAGATAAAAACTGCCCTGCCGGGCTTCCCTGGTGGCACAGTGGTCGGGAGTCCACCTGCCAATGCAGGGGACATGGGTTTGAGCCCCGGTTGGGGAGGGTCCCACGTGCCGCGGAGCAACTAGGCCCCTGCGCTACGGCCGCTGAGCCTGCGGGCCACAACCGCTGAGCCTGAGTGCCACAACTACTGAGCCCGTGTGCCACAACTACTGAAGCCCACGCTCCTAGAGCCGGTGCTCTGCAACGGGAGAGGCTGCCGCAGTGAGAAGCCCATGCACCGCAGCGAAGAGTGGCCCCCACTCACCACAACTAGAGAAGGCCCGGGTGAGGCGGTGGGGACCCAAGGCAGCCAAAAATAAAAACAAATTAAAAAAAATAAAATAAACTGCCTTGTAGTGCCAGGGATTTAGGGAGAAGAAAACAGAAAAAATATAAGAGATGCAAGCATAGGGGGTCCCCAGGAAAGGTAAGACTCCAGAAAAAAAGGTGAAGCCCCAGGGAAAGATGGAATGGGGCCCTAAATAAAATTTAGACCCAAAGAAGGGTAGGACTCTAATATCTAAAGGGAGGGTATTTTAGAAATGAGATAGAACCTTTCAAAAGACTGGCCTGTATATTGGAGGGACATCAGAAAAGGGAAATAGGTCCAGGGATTTGGGGTAGTGATACCAGAAGAAAGAATGAAGAAGAGGGGTAGAATTGCAGAGATGCAATAAGGGCACACCAGAAAAGTGGTATAGCCCTAAGATGTGGGGAGACCCTGAGAAATAAAAGGCCCCTAAAGGGAGTACAGCTTCAGAGATGTAAGGATGAGTCCCCAGGAGAGACATAAGACACCCTCTCAAAAAAGGCAAGGCCCAGAGACATAGAGAGTAAACCAAAGGAGAAAGTTAGGACTCTATTAAAAAGAAAGATGACTGCTAACAAATATGGTGTTTATTTTGGGGACGACGAGAATGTTCTCCAACTAAGTATTATGGTGAAGGTTACACAATTCCATGACTATAATAAAAGGTATTGAAGTGTACACTTTAAATGGTTGAATTATATGGTACCTGAATATCTATCTATCTAGATATATCTAGATAGATAGATAGATAGAGGGAGAGAGAGAGAAGGAAGGAAAGAGGAAAGGAAAGAAAGTAGGGAGGGAAGGAGAAAGGAAAGCTGACTTGCCGATATAGGAAGGAGAGCCCCAGAGAGAATTTGGACTCCCAGATGGATGGCCCTAGATATAGAGTGAGGAGAAACCAGGAGTGATAGAGGATCCCAGAAAAAAAGTGCCCTGCAAAATTGGTGGCATGCAAAAAAGGGGTAACTCCAGTAATTTGGGGCAAGTAAGTTGAAGAAGAGACTTCAGAAAAGGGGTAAAGTCACAAAGATGTAAGGAGGGGCTTCTAGGCAAGAAATAAAACTGCCTGAGGTGGGGGAGTCCCAGAGCTGCAAGGCAAGAACCCTAAGAGAGAGAGAATTGGCAATCCAAGTTTAAACCCCAGTGATTTGGGAATGGATCTCCAGGGGAGAGGCTGAACCCCAGAGGCTTGAAGACCATGATTCTACGATAGTTATAGAACTTCAGAAAATGGCCACAGCATTAGAGATTGGTTAAATGTATTGTTAAAAAGGTGGGGGGTAGTAAGACAAATAAAAGAGACTCAGGACACGAAGGAGTACCTCATAAAATTTTAGACTATCAGGGATTTCAGGGAGTTGGGGAAGAAAAAATTTCAAGAAAGAGATCGATATCCAGGAAAAAAGGTGAATTCTTGGGAGAGAAGAGCAATTCAGCAAGCCAGGTAAACACCCAGAATTTAAGGATGAAGACCCCAGGAGAACAGTGTGATCAATGAAGAAGGGGCTGTGCGGAAAGAGTTTTATTCCAGGAGAGGGCTGAAATCTCATCCCGGCCACTATCTTTAATTTTTTGTCCCCCCAGCCAGCTGGGCTGAGATGACTGTAGTTTAAAACTGTGATAGGTTAAGGAGATCCTCAAGGAGGGGATTGGGCTAGGCCACAACCCCCAGTTTCAGAGACTTAATTAAAACATTCCCTGCCCCTACCTCCTTTCTTTCCTTCCCTCTGGCACCCACCCTGGCCTTAATCTTAAAGGGCTTATTGACCATTATATTTTAAGTGATATTTGAACAGAGGGGCCTTCTTGTCTTTTTCAGATTTCAGCTGCTTACCTACTTACCTGAGGTTTTATCCCCCCTTTCTCATTTAATGCTCATTTTATTTCTGTTTTAGCTATTTCATTAATATATCATTATTATTATCATTACAATCACTGTTGTCAGAATAAAGCTAAAATATAAACCTACTAAGGAGAAGTGACATCATGTAATAAGACAAAGTCAAAAACACTGTATTACCTAGTTCTGTATTGAACTTGGGAGTGCTGGAGTAATTCACTTTTCCCAGCTGAGCCTCAGTTTCTTCATCTGAAATTCTCTATGTGATTCTGTGATTCTATAAACCAATTTCTGGATGGCACATTTACTCATCTACCTCAGGGTAGTCAGTTAAGGGAGTTGAGGCAATGGCTGGCACTCAGAGCAGCCTATTCCCCCTAGTAGAGTCTCAAGAGCTCTCCAGGTAGTCTCACTGCCAAATTATTCTAGTGGTCCTGGCTGGGCTACCAGGGGATCCTGGGAATCCAATTTTTGGTGCAGGTGCAGGAAGATTCTACTTCCATATCAGGCTTGGTGGTCTGACAATCACTGATGCTTCTACCCTGTCAGTGAGTGAGACAAGAGACTGATTGCTTATGCCTGCTGATCACCACTCAGAAGAAAGATTATTAGACTCTAAGGGGGCTTGTGCACCCTGTTATCTCCAATCCTGAGCTCATACCCAAGTGCCTTTAGGTGTGGCACCAGGAGAATCCCAAATGTCTTCAATCAACATACCAAGAAAAGATATCTGAAGGATTATACTGCTCCCACGGAGTGCAATGCCCTCTCAGTTGCTCCCATCCCACAGGAATCCTAATTTATTAAATCGGTCAGCTCAGTCTGAATTGTTTCCAGAGAATGCTTGTTAAATTCCTTTTCTCCTTTTTCTCTCTCTGCCCTACCCAGAACCTCTGCATTTGTTGGTAGCTGCCAAAGAGTAAGAACCTCTGTGGGGTACTGCATTGCTGCTGCTGCCACAAACCCAAGGAGAAAGACCCAGAAAGACAAAGGTTTGTTGATGGATTTTATTGGGGACCTAAAAGTCTAAGAATTATGTGGGTAATATTTTTAAACTAGCACTACTATTTAGCTTATGATAAGTACCCTGTGTAAATTATGAATATACCAAGCTTGACTGGTCCCTGGGCATACTCTTTAGCCACTAATAACCAAGTACGCACACCCTGTCTCATGAACATATCCTCTATGTCTTCTCAGCTCTAACCAGGGTCAAACACAAATGCCCTGTGTCCCAGGTATCTTTCTCCTTCCCATCCCCTCAGCTGAAATGAAGGATGCCTGCTCTACCCAAAGATCCATGGGAGGGGAAAAAATAAACCATTCCTCTGCCCACCTTTCCCTCCCAAGGAAAACACTCCTAGGATAGAGCATACCCAGCCTTCCTGACTGGAAAGAATAATTAATATTTAGTCTTAAATCTCCCCTTACCTCATCCCCCTACCCACCTTACATTTAGCTAAAGTGAGTCCAAATACAACACTTTCATGTATGTCAAAGCTGGAAGGGAACCAGACTGTCCTCTTCACTTTACAGGTGGTAAACTGAGACCCAGAAAGAAAAGATTTTCTCAGTAACACTGTTAGTGGCAGAATAGGATATAAAACCTGCATTACCATTTCCCTCTCAGCACCACCCCTCCCACCCACTCTCACACACAACTCTGAGGCTTCTTCAGGACTGGACCTATTCATTTATAATGAAATGCTAGCCATCTAGTGTATTTCCCTTCCCAGGTGGATTACCCCTGAAAAGAGGACCTCAGGGCAGATTTACCCTTAACCAAATGAATGTCCTACCAGATACCTTCTAAAGTATCTGGTATCTGGTATCAATTATAGACTGAGAGAGATTGGAGTGGAGCAGACTAGGAGGGAACCCAAGGAGAAGGAACGTGGACAATGTCTTCATTTTGATTTAGATTTATAAAACCCACTCAGCTCATGCATGACCCTTCTCCATCACAGGCAGTTAACTCTGCACCCCCTACCCCACTCCCTTGATGAACTGTCCTACTGAAGCCAGCCCTAAGACAGGTATCTCAGACAGGAGTGAAAAGATAAAAGGGCAAGGTAAACACTCATACTCTTTTATTCCTTACTTACCACTCAGTGGCCCTAGACCAACCTTGGTTATCTGAAGTTTTGTTATGGAAAGTGGAGTTTTCAAGAAGCCCCCATATTATTACTTACCTTGGGCTCTGGACTGCATTTTTTAATCCCTGAAAACCAATTCCTTTGCCTCTGGTATTATGATGCCATGGGCTGCCCACATAGACTTCTTCACCAGATAAGGCTTAGTAGCTAGACAAAGAAATGAGCAATGAAGCTTTGAAATTTCTGGGGTTTTTTAAGGGAAGAGAGGTGGTATGTGTGGAGGGGATATATTTATAGATATTGGTTTTTCAAAGACTCCTCTAGGCCCAGAATTCTGGTCCATTTTACACGTCATCTTCGCAATCATCTACCCTGGGAACAGGAAGAAGGGGGTGAATACTTACTTTTCTTACTATAGTGTGACTTCTATGTAAATTATGAGAGTGAGTGGTGTCGTGTGTGTTCATGATTATATTTGTGAGTATGGTCGGTTGCACAGGTCAGTTTTACAAGTTTGTGTGTTCATATTTCAGTTAAAATTAATACACCTAATATTGCTGGTTAACTTTGGCATGAATGAAAACAAACTTCCAAGCACTAAGATTATATGGAACAAAATCCATATATTCTAATTTCCCTAAATACTACAGAAGAGGCCTGTGTGCACATCAGTCTTGGCAGACACACACACACATCACTGGAGAGGATTATCCTTGTAGGGACACTATTGCTGTTTACTTGGCTCTTAGAGTAGAAACAAATTCTAATTTTAGAGACTATATCATTGAAAATGCCTGGGGCCGACTAGAAGCCTAGGAAGCTTAGCTCTTGCTTTGGTTCTTAGAACAACTCACTTTGTGACCTTGGGCAGGTCTCTTCAACTCTCCAGGTCTGTTTTCCTCATCTGTACACTTGGGCTGATGACCTTAGCCTTCCTTTTCTAACAGTTTTGGAAGTTGAGGAGGCAAAGTACCCAACACAATGCCTGACATAGAGTAGGGGCTCACTAAATAGCAAAGGGCAAAGGCTATACTCTCTACTTCCTCCGCGTCCCCTGTCCAGTTTCTTCCCTGGATGGGGGCCAACTCCTTGGCTTCAGGGAAGCACTTCTCAAAGTGATCAGGGTGAATGGTAGGTAAGTAGACTGCTTAGTAAAATCATTTTGAGCTCAGAAAGCCCTATCTCCACCAAGTTTAGAGCAGGAAGTACTGGCATCAGCCCATTTGCGCTTGGACCTCTGCCCAAGCGCAATGGAGTGGTGTTATTCCTTTCTGCTTGCTTCCTTATGGTGGTGAGGGCCCTTCTTCAGGAATATCCCTCCAGAACTTCTATTCCCTCCACCTTCTTCCAACCCTACCCATTCACCTGCTCACAGATTTTTTCTTTTTTTTGGAGGCGTTGCAGCATCATGTGAGATCTTAGTTCCCCGACCAGGGATCAAACCCGTGCCCCCTGCATTGGAAGTGTGGAGTCTTAACCACTGGGCCGCCAGGGAAGTCCCTCATAGATTTTTTAAAGTCACTTCACTGGATGTACAAAAGGGAGTGGCATGGACATATATACACTACCAAATGTAAAATAGATAGCTAGTTGGAAGCAGCCGCATAGCACAGGGAGATCAGCTCGGTGCTTTGTGACCACCTAGAGGGGTGGGATAGGGAGGGTGGGAGGGAGGGAGACACAAGAGGGAAGAGATATGGGAACATATGTATATGTATAACTGATTCACTTTGTTGTAAAGGAGAAACTAACACACTATTGTAAAACAGTTATACTCCAATAAAGATGTAAAAAAAAAAAAAGGCCAATAGTAAACCCTCCGTGGGAGTGAAGTGGTCACTGCCTCTTTTCAATTTCAGGGTTGCCAAGTAAGGTACTGTGACCTAAAAAATTATCCTCCTGGATACTGTTGCTATCTTAATCTTATGAGTCCTAGACACTTCAGTGGAAATGACCTTGCTATGGGAGAAGAGCATGGCTATGCCCTTAGGCAGATTGCTTCTCCTCTCTCCCTTACTTTATTCATCTGCAAAATGGGGCTGATCAGTCCCACCTTGATTGTCTTACAAAGTCTCACAAGGATCCAACAAGACAAAGCATGGTCTTTGTGAACCAAAAAACACAGGCCAAATAATGTGGATACCAAAAAAAACCAACCAAACAAACAAACAAACAAAAAAACACCAGGCCAAATATCCATCAAATATTTATTCTCAAGTCTAAGAAATAAAAATAAATCAGTACAAATGAGAGGCAGGGCTACGGACAAGGGCATAATTCAAATATAAATTTAGCCCAAGTACCATTTCTGTTGCCACTAAGAATAGCAAGAGGAGAGATGGAACAGAGGGATGGAAGTATGGATAGCAGTAGAAGATGTCTAACATTCTCCCCTTAGTTTGATCACCACATGAAATTCAGCCACCTGCCCTGTTCTGCATATTTTGAATTTTCATTTTTGGTTTTCTTTTCTTTTCAGGTGATTTCTGCATGGGAGATATGGGGACTAAGACAGTAGGGTAAGAGGTAAGGGTAGCTAGGGCAAGGCCCTAACAGATAGTGGGCAGTTCCTTTTTTTCAACCCCAGTGTAAGGGCTGGCCCCCTTACATTTCTGGAGGAGACTTCTCTTGTGGTACAAGTGGTTTGAGGGCCTGCAACATTGCTAGCCCGGAATCATTCTGGCCTCTGACTCTGTGCCCATGGACAAGAGACTCCAAAATCACCCTCTTTGTCCATGCCACAAAGCTGGAAGCTGGCCACACAGGCTACTTGGCTGCTGTCTGTTTTGGCAAAAGCCATCCTACCTCCAGCAAGAAAGACCTAGATCCAGGTGACTCCCCAGGGGCCATGAGGCATTTGAGGGTGGTTAGGTAAGGGTACAGGTTGGAGAGATCCAGTGTTCTTTCTAGGGACATAGAACAGCTGAGGCTGGTTGTGAACCAGTTTGCCTCTAAGCCTGTCTAAACTTTTCCCCATTCCCTTTAGGAGAAGCACTGTCTCCTCCTTAGGGATAGATCTGAGAGCCAGCCTATGAGACTGAAAGGATCCATGAGATGCAAGTCCAATCCTTTCTGAGCTGCTGCTCACAAGCCAAGTGACCAGAGTCCAGAGTCCACGGCTGGCTCCTGGGCCCCTTCAAACTACCTCACAGGGTTGTTGTGAGGATGTCATGAGATCATGTGCCCAACACAGTAAAGAGCTCAATAAATGTCTCTTGAACAGATCCATACATGTGATGGTGCTTTACAAACTATAAAGCTCCATACCAAATGGTAGAGAGAGTTAGGACACTGTTTTGCAGTCACATAAAGGAAGTGATTTTTGCCACTCATTCTCACCCCTCACTTAAGACTGGGGCATGGGAAGGAAATGGAGAGGAGAGGAGAAGTTTGAAATAGGAAATAAAGGAATAAGAGAACAGCAAATAAAAGAAGAACCTAAAGTCAGATGATTCTCCAGGGACCAACTTGTATTTGAGAGTGGCAATGAGGATACAGACAGGAGGGACTTAGAGCTCTTTCTAGGGACAGAAGAACAGAGTTCAAATGGATCTTAGATATTTACTTCAAGGCCCCAGCTCCTGTTTGCAACACCTCCAATGATGGGTAACTGTTTTCTCCCTGAGGCAGCTTGTTCTAATTATAACCAGTTCTAATGGTTAGAAAGTACTTCCTTGTATTAAGCTGTTTCCTGCAGCTTTAAATTCTATCACTTGGTGCCATATAGAAAAAAAGCTAATGCCTTGACATCATGTGAGCATTCAGTAAGTGTCTGTTGACTGACATATGGGCAGGTGCTAGGGAGGAGTAGACTATCTCCTTTTGTGTCTTCAGGAGCCAGTCAGCACAGCCTTATATTTTACTGAAGGTTCAATAAATATGTGTTGAATAAATGAATGAATGACCATCCCAGGGTAGGCATGACTGCTACAATCTCTTGAGTTGAAATGGTCCATTAAAAGTCATCCAAATCTATCAACCTACCTCTCAAAGAACTCTAAGCCATCCCATAAGATTCTGAGTCTTCAAAATAAACACCTGGCTGTTCAATGACTTTGGGCCAAACTGCAACCTTACCGTGAAAAAACTAATCTCTTATTGCTCTACCCTCATCCTCTTCCACATCCCAAGGCTGATGGAAGGCAACATCTTAAGTGGAAAATGACTCTCAAATCCAATGTGTGACAAATGCTCAAATAGAGGGTGCTATGGGAGCACAGGTGCAGAAGTACTTGAGTCCACCTGGCTAGGGGGGTCTGTGTGAGGACACTCTAGAGCTGAGTCTTGAAAGATAAAGACGCTGCATGTATAAATGAGGTGGGAGGAGGGGGCAGGTAGCTCAGATAGAGGGAACTTCATGGAGTCCTGAACATGCATTCATGGGAAATAACAGGAGTTTGCAAAATGGCTAAGGCTTCCTAAATGGGGTCCTGAAATTTGGATGGGAGGGGTGGTGAGAGAGCAAATAACCACTTCTAATTCAATTTGATTCTGGAGGTGACCCAGAGTTTGGCAAGAAGCCGGGCCATGATTAAGTAATCACCATAGCTACTATGATCAGCACTGTTCATCTTCACTGCTCTCATCTCATGTGTCACCACTGGCATCATCACCATTGTCAGGACTGTCATCACTGCTACCCAAAGTGTCAACATAATTGCTACCATTCCAGCCCACTAGCATTCCAACAATTACTTCACCCATGCTCTTCACCACTGACATCCACCATCACTCTTGTCATGGCCCTCTGAGCCAATGTTTCTCATATACTCCAGGAAGTTGGGGGGAATATTCTGTCCTTTTGGGGTGTGCTAGGGATGCAACCCAAAACAGCTAACTACAAGCCAAATTTTCTTTGAAATGTTATGTTGTTTATCAAATATTTATGCAAGTTTTGTTTTCTTTGATATAGCCATGTTTGTTTTAAGATAAAAGCAACACTCTTTAAATTGTTTACTCCACCCCCCGCCAAATCTGTAAGTAAAACTGATGTTGCATGAAGGTGTTTTGTGTTTACCCTGCCACTTTGTGTATCCTTCGGTGCCTGAACTATTTCCGTGCTTCCATCCCATCATTTTCTGCCCCTGATTTTCAGAGGCAACAGAGCATAACAGTTAAGAGTATGCGTCCTGATGTCAAATAGTCTGGGTTTGAAACATATTATACTGTGGTATGTCCTTGGAAAAATTACTTAGCCTCTGTCATTCTGTTTTCACATCTCTAAAACAGAACTAATAATAGTACTTACCCATAGGAATATTGTGTTTTTGCAATGAGTTAGTGCATGTAAAGTGCTTAACACAGTGCCTGGCACATAATCTGTGTCCAATAAATTTATTAAGCCATGGTTAAATCAATTCAGTCTTTACAGAGCACATACTCTATGGCAGACATAGTGATAGGCTATGCTGTTGGGGGAGAAACAGTGGAGTCAGAAATGGGACTAATCTTTAAATTGCTCACACTTTGTGGGGTAGGACATGAAGTGAGGAAGGCTCATTACAGAGTATGAAATAAAATGTATTTAATCAATACCATAAGAAAGAAAAAATCAAGTTGTGCCATGGAAAATTTAGCATTTAATAAGGATCTTGAAAGATAGGTAGAATAAAGACACACAGGAAAGTACCAGATTGAAGGAATCCCATGGGTGAAAGGGTAGAAATGGGAAAATAAAAGACACAATGAAGAAACGAGTGTTACAGTTTGATTGGAGCATGGGATTTTTGGAATAGGGAAATATAAGATTGACCTGTGAAACAAAAACCTATATGTAGAAAAGAAATTACTGGAAAGAGAATCCAGCAATGAATTTACCGTGATTGTGTTTGAGAACTGGTATACTAAGTAATTTCCTTCTTTTTTGTATTTTTCAAAATAAGCATGCATTATTTTTATACCAACAAAACTAAAAAGTTATATTTTATTTTTTATTGAGGGAAGATTAATTGTGTCAGGTTATCCAGGTGGACTTGAAAGGACCTATAGGTTAGTATAGTGGAGGCCTGGGGTCTCCTAACCACCAACCCCCCAATTCTGCCACTGTGTGACTTTGGATAAATCTGTTTCAGTTGCCGTATCTGTAAATTCATTAATTGATTTTTAAAATGTTTACTGAGCACCTACTATGAGCCAAGTTCTAGGTGCTGGGGATATAGCAACAAACAAAACAGAGAAAAATTCCTGGTCTGTTTATTCTAAGCTTTAAAATAAAAGTCTTCTTATTTTCATCATGTGAAATCTTCAAAAGTATCCCCTACTTCCTCAGATTGCATAAGGCCTGTTGGCATGCTTTATTCTCCATAGGCCCTATTGAGGAACCTACCTGTTGGTCCCTATGCCTGTCTGCAGACACCTAAACATTCCTATTAACACTTCCTCAGCTGCTCACACCTTCAATGATACCACCTGTTTGTTCAGTGACTTTGGGCCACATCTTCAATGATTCTTTCTTCACTCTAAGGTCACTTTCTAAACCAACCAACTAATATACCTTCATTTCCACAACTCCCAAGACATCAGGCCATGGGAAAGAGGGTCCAAGGTCTACCTTCACCTACCATAGGCAAATGCCCCATTGCCCTTGGTGCCCTGTTCCAAATTCAGCTTGGTACTATTCAGCAGACTTAGGTGAACACCTGTGCCAGGCATGGTGTTGGACTGCCTGGTAAAATCTTTGCGAAGAGATAGAGTTTTAGATGGGCAGCTCTGCATTCTCTAGAGATCCCCAAGTTTCAGAGAAACAGGCTAATAACAAAGCATGTCTCTCTGTTCTTAAGGAGCCTCTGAAAGAAAGGCCTTGGTCCTAGTCTTAATTCTGTCACTGTTTCCTTACTTCAGAATGGGAAGTGCTGATGAGGGGCAGTATCTCATTTAAGGATAGGTTTCCTGGAAATATTCCAGGGTACAAAGACTGAAGGTGGCCAGAGAACTCTAAGTCTACAGGGAGCATTCATTCCTAGACTGGTATCCCCAAACCTAGAGCAGAGCTCAGTAGCCTTAAAACCCTATGATAATCTCAGATTCACCATTATAGGGATGGTGGGTGATAGGGAAGGGTGTGGTCAGAGAAAGAACTATAGATGTAGCCCAATGTAGAGTTCTCCCTGCTATCAATGAGCACAATGCCCTAAGCCTAAGTGGCTTGCTGAGAACAAGGAACTAATCATATCAGCATTCAGCCAAGGTTTGCTTCCTTTCTCCCACATCATGCCCTTTCTTAGCTCTTTCTATAAGAATCTAAGACCAAGGCCAGTCTTACTGCTCTACACCCCACTCCAGCTACTTGACCTTTCTGTGACTCAGTGTCCTTAGCTGTAAAATGGAAATAATAATGATACAACTTCACAGGGATGAGGAGAGGGTGACATGAGTTAATCTAAGTAAGTGCCTAGTGCATTTACTAGTGCATTACTATCATCAATATTATAAAAAGGGCTATTTAATGAGTCCAAGCTAAGTTTTGAGACTCAAGGGGTATCTGAGGATGGAATGTTACTTTAAGGAAGGTATACCCCTCAACCCAGGAGAAAGAGAAATTTTTCCAAGCCTTAGGAATGGCAAAATATCATCCCACAAGAACAAATTCAATAGCCTCTTTTTGGAGTGTCCACCACCTTTCCTCAGGAGCAAATGACCCATACCTGCCTAGAGAGGTGAGGAGAGCAAAAAGAAAATATCAAAACAAAACACAAAACAAAACAAAACAAAAATGCCAGACTTGACCCTGATGCCACCCCTGATAAGGTGGGACCCTAATCTCTTTGGGCTTCAGTTTCCTCAGCTACCATACAGAATAATGGTACTAACTTTATTGGGTTGTGGAGACTATCATGGATATGACAGAGATGAAAACAGTTTTCAACTATAATACATGCTCCAAACATAAGGTGTTAATTGGGACAGAAACTAACTGCTCCTGCCACAAGAAGAATTTAAGCCGTACTTAAGGAAGAACTTCCCGGTAACTCAGGGTTTTCTATCACTGCAATGGGTTAGGGAGAGGGAAGAAGAGACAGTGACATCCTTTATAATCAGAAGCAGCCATCTGCTCTGTCTGGCTTGGTGCTAGTATAATCTTTTCTCCCAACAGGAGAAAGGTCTAATTTCTGATGATCCCTTCCTCACTGAAGATCCCAGCTCTCTTTGGTTTCTGGACAGCCTAACACTGTGAGTATCATACCCAGCTTCTGTTTGCATTCAGTTTCCCCCTTTCCTTCCTTCCTATCTTCCATCTCTCTTCTTTCTTTCCTTCCTTCCATCTTCCTTCCTTTCTCCTTCCCTCTCTCCCTTCCTTTCTTTGTAAAAATTATTCCCTGACATACATCAACTACTGCAGTCCCGTGTGGGGAACTGTAATTGCCAATCACCTGTTCTCTTCCTTAGCCCCTCCTTCCTGCCCTGTCCCAACACTCCTTCCACATCCCTTCATCCCATTATCTAGGTCCCTGTCTTGGGAAGATGAATTAAACTGTGGTTGTAGTATCAGATTTGAAGTTTTACTGAATCTACCCAGGGGATAGGAGAACATCACTCTCAGCCCTCTAGCTCTGAACAGCTTGCTTGGGCTTCAGTAAGGCTGAAATTCTCAAATTTCAAAGGGCAAAGGGAGGAAAGTTGGGAATTTGACTGTGAGATGGACTAGGAAGGTGTGGGCCTTTAGTGGCCATCACCATTAATGGTCTTTAATGGACATTCACCATCCTGTGTGCTTTAGGGAAGGGAAAGGGGACCAAAAAGAGTAATAATAATGCTTTTTGAGCACCTACTATATACTGGGCAGTTCATGTGGTTAGGATTATTATTGGTCCTCCATCTTAAAGAGGAGGAAATGGAGGCTCTGAGAGATGAAGTAACCTCTCCAAGAGTACACAGTTAGTAGGTACAAGTGCTGGAATTGATACCCAGAGCTGCCTGATTTTTCCAGCCCAAACAGGCAATGGTCAATTAGAAACTGGCATAAAAAGTGGACGCTCTGACCACTAGATGCAAGTATTTTTTTTGAAATATAGTTGATTTACAATGTTGTGTTAGTTTCTGGTGTAAAGTGATTTAGTTACATATACATGTATACATATATATCTGTATACATATGTGTATATATATATTCTTTTTCATATTCATTTCCATTATAGTTTATTACAAGATATTTAATATAGTTCTCTGTGCTATACAGTAGGACCTTGTTGTTTATCTATTTTATATATAGTAGTTTTTATCTGCTAATCTCAAACTCCCAATTTATCCCTCCCCCACACTCTTTCCCCCTTGGTAACCATAAATTTGTTTTCTGTGTCTGTGAGTCTGTTTTTATTTTGCAAATAAGTTCATTTGTATCCTATTTTAGATTCCACATATAAGTGATATCACATGGTATTTGTCTTTCTCTGTCTGACTTACTTCACCAGCATGATGATCTCTAGGTCCTTCCATGTTGCAGCAAATGGCATTATTTCATTTTTGTTTATGGCTGAGTAGTATTCCATTGTGTGTGAGTATTATATATATATATATCGCATCTTCTTTATCCATTCATCTGTTGATGGACATTTAGGTTGCTTCCATGTCTTGGCTTTTGTAAATTGTGCTGCTATGAACATCGGGGTACATGTATCTTTTTGAATTAGAGTTTTCTCTGGATATATGCCCAGGAGTGGGATTGATGGATCAAGGCAACTTTTCAGTTTTTTAAGGACCCCCCATACTGTTTTCCATAGTGGATGCACCAATTTACATTCCCACCAACAGTGTAGGAGGGCTCCCTTTTCTCCACACCCTCTCCAGCATTTATTATTTGTAGACTTTTTAATGATGGCCATTCTGACTGGTGTGAGGTGATACCTCATTGTAGTTTTGATTTTCTTTTCTCTAATAATTAGCGATGTTGAGTAGAAGCAAGTAATTTAGGATGTGACTTTGGTCAAGTCACTTCTCCTCTCAGCTTCATCTTCCTCATCTGTATAATGGGGGTTGAGTTGGGTTGGGTTGGGGAAAGTGGAAGCAAAGGTGTTGGGCCACATGATATCAAAGATCTTGTAGACCACTGACATTTTCTACATCTCAGGTGTTATGAATATTTTCCTCATGGTCATGCTCCTTTGGGATGCTTGGTATTGAATGAGATGGGTAATAAAAAACGTAATCTGCCAGGAAGACATGATTTCTTTCCCTCCAGACCTACAGGCTGAGAGCAGGGCATTAGTCAGATCAGAGAGTGGATACGGGGCTCTGGGCTAGGTGCTGACTGGGGAACTGCACAATTAGGGACATAGATCATGGGGCAGACGACTTGTGTACATTTTCCCTCTCAAAATATCTTATTTTAACCATCATTTCCAAAACTTATCTAATATTTGCAATCACTTAGAGTGGGAGTTCTTTCAATTACAAATTACCCAGCATCTCCCTTGAATATTCTGAACCAACATATTTGGGGTGGGATTGATTCCTCCAAAGTTGGATGGTCCCTCATAAGTGGCACAGAGCTTTTTCCAAAGGGTCCTCAGCTGAGACTAACATCCATCAAAAGTGATAGTAACAAATCCTAAAGAATAGAAAGGAAATAAGTACAGAAATCATGAATAGGAAAAGAACAGCCAAGTTTCTTAAGTATAGTATACATTGATTGATTTGCACATATTAAAGAATCCTTGCATTCCTCAGATAGTTCCCAGCTGATCATGGTGTATAATCCTTTTAATATGTTGTTGGATTTGGTTTGCTAAGATTTTTGCATCAATGCTCATCAGTGATATTGGCGTCTAATTTTCCTTTTTTGTGATATCTTCGTCTGGTTTTGTTATCAGGGTGATGGTGGCCTTGTATAATGAGCTTGGGAGTGTTCCTTACTCTGAAATTTTTTAGAAGACTTTCAGAAGGATACGGGTTAACCCTACTCTAAATGTTTAGTAGAATTCAACTGTGAAGCCATCTGGTCCTGGACTTTTGTTTGTTGGAAGATTTTTAATCACAGTTTCAATTTCAGTATATGTGATTGGTGTGTTCATATATCCAATTTCTTCCTAGTTCAGTCTTGGAAGGTAGGACCTTTCTAAGAATTTGTCCTTTCTTCTATGTTGTCCATTTTATTGTCATACAGTTGCTTGTAGTAATCTCTCATGATCTTTTGTATGTCTATGGTGGCAGTTGTAACTTCTTTTTCATTTCTAATTTTATTCATTTGAGTCCTCTCCCTTTTTCTCTTGATGAGTCTAACTAAGGCTTATCAATTTTGTTTATCATCACAAAGAACCACCTTTTAGTCATTGATCTTTGCTACTGTTTTCTTCATCTGTTTTGTTTATTTCTGCTCTGATCTTGATGATGTTTTTCTTCTACTAACTTTAGGTTTTGCTTGTTCTTTCTTCAGTTGCTCTAGGTGTAAGGTTAACTTGTTTATTTGAGATTTTTCTTATTTCCTGAGGTAAGACTGTACTGCTATAAACTTCCCTCTTAGAACTGCTTTTGCTGTTTCCCATACATTTTCATTCGTTGTGTTTTGGTTGTCATTTGTCTCTGGGTATTGTTTTTATTTCCTCTTTGATTTCTTCAGTGACCCATTAGTTGTTCAGTAACATATTATTTAGCCTCCATGTGTTTGTTTTCTTTACAATGTTTTTCCCTGTAATTGATTTCTAATCTCATAACATTGTGGTCAGAAAAGATGCTTGATATTATTTCAATTTTTTTAAATTTACCTAGGCTTGATTTGTTACCCAATATGTGATCTATCCTGAAGAATGTTCTGTGTGCACTTGAGATGAAAGTGTATTCTGTGCTTTCGATGGAATGTGCTATAAATATCAATTAAGTCTATCTGGTCTAATATGTCATTTAAGACTTGTGTTTCCTCTTTAATTTAAGGTCTGGATGATCTGTCCATTTGTGTCAGTGGGGTGTTAAATTCCCCCACTATTATTGTGTTACTTTTGATTTCCCCTTTTATGGCTGTTAGCATTTGCCTTATATATTGAGGTGCTCCCATGTAGTGTACATATATATATTTACAATTGTTATATCTTCTTCTTGGATTGACCCCTTGATCATTATGTAGTTTCCTTCCTTGTCTCTTGTAACAGTCTTTATTTTAAAGTTTATTTTGTCTAATATGAGTATTGCTACTCCAGCTTTCTTTTGACTTCTATTTGCATGGAATATCTTTTTCCATCCACTCACTTTCAGTCTGTATGTGTCCCTAGGTCTGATGTGGGTCTCTTGTAGACAGCATATATATGGGTCTTGTTTTTGTATCCATTCAACTAGTCTGTGTCTTTTGTTTGGAGCATTTAATCCATTTACATTTAAGGTAATTATCAATATGTATGCTCCTATTTCCATTTTCTAATTGTTTTGGCTTTGTTTTTGTAGGTCTTTTTTCTTCCCTTCCTCTTTTGTTCTCTTCTCTTGTGGTTTGATGACTATCTTTTTGTATTTGGATTGCTTTTCCTTTTTTGTGTGTGTATCTATTGTAGTTTTTCGGTTGCATTTCCCATGAAGTTTTGCTATAGCAGTCTATACATATACAAGGCTGTTTTAAGTTGCTGGTCTCTTAATTTCAAATGCAATTCCCATTTTCTGAATTTGTACTCTCCTCTTTTCATGGTTGCTCATCTTGATATCATATTTGTGTATGGATGATTTCCTGCTTTTACTGTATGTTTGCTTTTACCAGTGGGCTTTCCCATTTGTGATTTTCTCATTTATAGTTGTGGCCTCTATTTTTCCTCTTGCTAGAGAGGTTCCTTTAGCATTTGTTGTAAAGCTGGATTGGATGTGAAGAATTCTCTTAGTTTTTTTTTTTGTCTGTAAAGCTTTTGCCTTCTCCATCGAATCTGAATGTGAGCCTTGCTGGGTAGAGTATTCTTGGTTGTACATTTTTCTCTTTCATCACTTTAAACATATCATGCCACTCCCTTCTGGTATTCAGAGTTTCTGCTGAAAAATCAGCTGATAGCCTTATGGAGATTCCCTTATATTGTGTTTGTTGCTTTCCCCTTGTTGCTTTTAATATTTTTTCTTTGTATTTAATTTTTGTTCATTTGATTAATATGTGTCTCAGCATGTTCCCCCTTGGGTTTATCCTGTATGGGACTCTCTGGGTTTCCTGGATCTGGGTGACTATTTCCATATTAGGGAAGTTTTAGACTACAATCTCTTCAAATATTTTCTCAGACACTTTCTCTTTCTCTTCTTCTGGGATCTCTATAATTCGAATGTTGGTGCATTAAATGTTGTCCCAGAGGTCTCTGAGACTGTGCTCATTTCTTTTCATTCTTTTTTTTTATTCTCTTCTGTGGCAGTGATTTCCACCATTCCATCTTCCAGCTCACTATCCGTTCTTCTGCCTCCGTTATTCTGCTATTGATTCCTTCTAGTTTACTTTTCATTTTAGTTATTTTATTGTTCATCTCTGTTTGTTTGTTCTTCTAGGTCTTTGTTAAACATTTCTTGTATTATCTTCTCAATCTGTGCCTCCATTCTTTTTCTGAGATCTTGGATCATCTTTACTATCATTATTCTGAATTATTTTTCAGGTAGTTTGCCTATCTCCTCTTCATTTAGTTGTTCTTGTAGGTTTTTATGTTGCTCCTTCATCTGCAACATATTTCTCTATCTTCTCATTTTGTCTAGCTTACTGTGTTTGTGGTCTCCTTTCCACAGGCTGCAGAATCGTAGTTCCTCTTTCTTCTGTTGTCTGCCCCCTGGTGGGTGAGATTTGTCTAGGGGCTTGTGCAGGCTTCCTGGTGGGAGGGTCTGGTGCCTCCCCTCCTGTGAGTGGAGCTGGGTCTTGTCCCTGTGGTTGGCAGAGCAATGTCAAGGGTTGTGTTTTGGGGTGTCTGTGAGCTTAGTACAACTTTAGGCAGCCTGTCTGCTGATGGGTGGGGCTGTGTTCCTGTCTTGCTGGTTGTTTGGCCTGAGACGTTCCACCACTGGAGCCTGCTGTCTGTTGGGTGGGGCCAGCTCTTGGTGTAGAGATGGGTACCTCTGGGAGAGCTTACAGTGATTAATATTCCCTGGGGCCTCCACTACCTATCCCCTTGCCACCACAGTGAGCTACAGCTAACCCCGCCTCTCCAGGAGATGCTCCAAGACCCCTAGGTAGGTCTAGACCTGTGTTCCTATGGAAATACTACTTTTTGCTGGGTTCCACTGTACGTGAGGCCTTGTGTGTGCTCTCCAAGAGGAAATGTCCCTGTGTAGCCTGTATCTGCATGGGGTTAATTTTTTTTTTTTTTTGGTCAAGGGCTCTTTTTAGTATGGATGACTGCCACCTCTTTCCTCAGTGTATGCTGGTCATTATTCCCATGATAGGGTGTTTGACTGGTGTCTTGGTGACCAGAGCCTGCCCTGGATATTGAGTGAGGCCTCCCCTTTGCTGTGTGGTTGTCACTGCCCTGTCAAGGACAGTGTCTGCTCCTTAGTTTTTGGAGTAGTGGCCCCCAGTTCTGTTTCTTTACTGTGTTTCTGATCTTTGTTGCAAGGTAGGTGGGATTGGAGCACTCCCACTGGGAAAGAAGGCACTGAGAATTCTTCCTCTGGAGATTTTCAACTGTGCGTGTGCTCTGTTGTGTCTCATTTCATCCATTGTGCTGGCTCACAAAGTACACTGTTGTCAGGACTGGTCTCAGTCCTTTCACCATGGGTATGCTGGCAATTGGCTCTGGTGTCTCTCAGGCACTCTTTCACCAGGCCATCAGTGCAGAATCACTGTGGTCAGGTCTCAGGACTGCAGTAATCATGTACCTGTACCTGCTATGGGAGCTATAGAAGTAGCTCAGATTCTGGCCTGGCCCAACCCCCATGTGTACATGCCCACAAATCCCACATCTGCTAAAGCCAGACCCATCTCAGCTGCAGGAGCACTTGTCTGTTTGGATGTTGTGCAGGTGCTGAATTTAGGAAGCCTTTAGCAGAGTTATAACTCTACCATTGACACTGGTGGGAGGAGATATTTCAGCTCTCCTTCCTTAGTCACACCACCTCTGGGATTCAGCTGTGGTTTCAGTCTCACCTCTGCATGTGGGCCACCCACTGGCATCTGCTCCAAAGTCTGCCAGAGCACACAAGCCTGTCAGGTGGGAGGGAGCTGCGAAGGCAATGGGGCCAGCAGGCTGCCCAGGAAGGAGAGAGCAGAGGCAGAAATCGGGGCTAGCATGTTGCCCAGGTGGGGAGGGGCGGAGGAGGCGATGGTTGCGGTCGGTCGTGTAAGCCTACTCCGGCAGGACCCCTCCCTAGTGCCCATGGAGGCAGGGGTCAGCACCTGAGGGCAGAAGCTGCAATGGTGGCCCCACCCTTTGCACCTCACACAACAATGGTGCTTTGCTTCTATGGTGGTCCGGGCTTCCTCCATGAGAACTCCTGTTTGCAGATTTCCTTACTCCCATCCCCTCAGGCTGTCTCTTCACAGCCAGCAGCAGTCCCCTCCCCACATCTGCTCTGCAAACCCCACGTTCCAGCACCCATCCCCCTTGTGCACTGGCAGACACCCATCTCATCCTGGGGTGTGCAGAGCTGTGGCACAGACCATCTGTGTAGGTCTCACTCTGTCCTGCCTGCCACATACCAGTTGCTGTGCTCTCCTCCAAGTCCCCGAAGCTCCCCTTCTGCCCAGCTGATCTCCTCACCAGTGAGGGACCTTCCCCACATGCAGAAACCTCTCCTCTTCTTTAGCTCTCCCCCAACCAGGGGCTCAGGTCCTGTCCCACTTCCTTTCCTCTTCCTTTTCCCTTCTTCTTTCTTTTGGCCTACCTGGTTATGTGGGGATATTTCTTGTCCTTTTAGGTGTCTGAGGTCCTCTGTTAGTGTTCAGCAGGTGCTCTGTGAGAATAGTTCCATTTGTAGATTTATTCTTGCTGCATTTGTGGGGAGAGATGAACTCCATATCCTCCTACTCCTCCACCATCTTGACCTCTCTCTTTGCCATTTTAATTACAATGTTTCTTGGTGTTGTCCTCTTTGGGTTGATCCTGTTTGGGACTCTGTGCTTTCTAGACCTGGGTGCCTATTTCCTTACCCAAGTTAGGTAAGTTTTCATCTATTATGTCTCCAATATGTTCCCTGTACATTTCTCTCTCTCTCTCTCTCTCTCTCTCTCTCTCTCTCTCTCTCTCTCTCTCTCTCTCTCTCTCTCCTCCTTCTGCGACCCCTATAATGCAAAAATTAGTATGCTTGATTTTGTCCCTGAGGTCTCTTAATCTATCCTAATTTTTTTTAATTCATTTTTCTTTTTTCTGTTCAGCTTCGGTAATTTCAACTACTTTGCCTTCCAGTTTGCTGATTCATTCTTCTGTATCCTCTAATCTACTGTTGATTCATTCTAGTGTATTTTTTATTTCAATTATTGTATTCTTCAGCTATGTTTGGTTCTTTCTCTATATTTTCTATTTGTTAAAATTATCTGTCTGTTCATTCATTCTTCTCCCAAGTTCATTAAGCATTTATGATTGTTACCTTGAACTCCTTTTTTGGGTAGGTTACTTATCTCCATTTATTTTCTTTTTCTGAGGTTATGTCTTGTTCTTTCATTTGGAACATAGTACTCTGTCTCTTCATTTTGCCTAATTTTCTCTGTTTATTTCTATGTATTATGTAGGTCTGTTACATTTTCTGATCTTGGAGAAGTGGCCTTATGTAGAAGACATCCTATGAGGCCCAGAAGCATACTCTCCTCTGGTCACCACAGCTATATGCTCTAGTGGTAACTTCCATGTTGGTTGCATGGGCCCTTCTCTGTGGCAAGGCCTACTACTGTGGTTGTGCTGGTAGGTGAAGATGGCCACCAGCCCAGTTGACTGCCAGGCCCTGCCTCATGTGACGGTCACTGGCCCACTGGCTCACTGGCAGGCAGGGCTGGTTCTGGTGCACCTGGCTGCAGGGCCCAGGGGACTCAGGGTTGGTGCTGGCCCACTGGTGGTGAGTAAGCCTCCGGCACTTGTAGGTTAGAGGGAGGACTCCAAAATAGTTCTTGCCAGCATGAGTGTCCTCACAGTAAAATGAGTTCCCCAAAATGGCTACCGCCAGCATCTCCATCCCCAGGGAGATTCTCAATTGCTGTCTCTCTCTCTCTGGGAGGCTAAGATCATCAGTGTGTCTGACCCAGGCTCCTTTCAAATTACTGCCTCTGCACTGGGACTTGGAGCATGTAAAATTGTTAATAGCAGAGTCTCTGTTTCCTCTGGCTCTCTGATATGCAAGCCCTGCTGGCCTCAGAGCCAGATGTTCTGAAGGTTTGCTTTCCTGGGGCAAGACTCCTGGGCTGAGAAGCCTGATGTGGGGTTCAGACCCCTTGCTCCTTGGGGAGAACCTATGCAATTGTCATTATCTTCCCATTTGTGGGTTGCACACCTGGAGGTGTGGGTCTTGACTATACCATGTCCCTGCCCCTCCCACTCATCTTGTTTTGGTTCCTTTTAAAAATCTTTAGTTGTGGAAAATCTTTTCTGCTAGTCTTCAGATCATTCTCATAGATAGTTGCTCTGTAAATAGTTTTGATTTTGGTGTGTCCATTGGAGGAGGTGAGCTCAGGGTCTTTCCACTCCACCATCTTGGCCACACCTTCTATAGCTGTTTAATTTCTCTGTGCCTTAGTTTCCTTCCTCATCTATATAATGAGGTAATAAAAGTATTTACCTCATGGAAGCATAATGAGTATGATTTAATATATATAAAGAGCTTAGAACAGTATCTGTCATATAAGAAGTCATATGTTTTATTTATTGTAGGTGTGTATGTGTTGGGAGTTGGGGACTAATTTAGATAGGGTAGGAAAGGAAGGACTCCATGAATTGGGACCTGAACAATTAGGAGCCAGCCATTGGAAGAGCATTGCAGATAGTGGGACAGTTAAAGGCCTTGATACTGGAATGAGCTTAGAATATTAAAGGAACAAAAATAATGACCAGGACCAACCTGGTAGGAGAATCTGAGCAAAGAAGATGAGAAGGGTATAGGGGTTTCTAGCAGGTGGCTGGCAGCAGCGGGTAGAAAGGTAGACAGGAGATCTAGTGAGGAAGCCATGACAATCGTCCTAGCACCAGAGGAGGAGTAAGGAGATGGGCATTAAAAAGTTATTTAGGGAGCAGGATTAAAGGCAGGAGGACTGGGAACAGGGACATGGTAAGATGAGAGGGAATTGTCAAGGAAAATATCCAGGTTATTTTGGAAAAATGAGTAGATAGTGGTGCCACCAAGTGAGAGGGGAACAGATGAGGATAAGCAGAGTAGGGTGACAATATAGAGAATATATTTGTTTATTAGACATTCTGAATTTGAGGCTCCAAGAAATATTTAAATCTTGTCTCTGTCACTCCATGCCGTGTGACCTTTGACAATTTATTTATCCTCTCTGTGCCTTAGTTTCCTCATCTGTGATAACTGGCCTTGACTCAGAGATGTGAAAATAACATGAAGAACTATAAAGCACATTGAAGAGTGTCCGACATACAGTAAGTGCTTAGTAAACATTAATTATAATTACAATTATTATTACAAAGCCATGAGCAAATCTGAGATGTTGAGGGGCTGGGAAGGATCTACTATGTCTAGAATGTAAAGTGCTGGGGGGAGATAGACGATGATGAATAGTGGAAGAAAAGACAAGTCAAATTCTGAAGAGTCATGAATGCTCCCTAAGCTAAGCAAGGTAATGGATGTTCTCAAAGAGCAACAGGCTTGGAGCCCTCCATTTCAGCTCTAGAAAATGATCTAGAAGTAGTGTGGCCTATTTCCTTAAGATTTTGACTAAAGGCTTCATGAAACATCACCTATGCACAGATACGTAAATGTAGGATGGGGAGGTATCTTTAGGAAGAGGATTGGAAACAAAGCAGATAAGACAGTAAGGGTGCCCCATGGTAGACTGTGTACAGGTCTGGGACAGATACAGGAGATAGTTCAATACAGATAGATAGATAGTAAGGGTGCCCCATGATAGACTATGTACAGGTCTGGAGCAGATACAGGAGATAGTTCAAGGCTAAGTCCTGCCATTGTAACTGTGGACAAGTACCTTTGATCCTTGAGCTTCAGTTTCCCACTCTACAGAATGGGGAGAAAGGATTAGATCCAGAAATCTCTCTGGTCCCTTCCTGATCAGATATTATAATTAAGGGATATAGTAAAGCAAGCAATGGAGCACTACTCCTGGATGGCAGAGAAGGCCTGACCTAGGCCTTGAAGGCCCACCAGAGTCAGGAAGCAAGTTCTAGGCCCCTATCTGCCTGACTGCTTGTGTGACCTTAGACAATTCTCTTATCTCTCAGGAAAGTATTTGTCTAGTCTGGACTCCAGTGGCTCTCAAAGTGTGGCCCCTAGAACAGCAGCATCAATGCAAATTCTCAGGCTCCACTTCAGACCCACTGAATCAGAGACTCTGGAGGTGGAGGCTTGTAATCTGTTTTAAGCAGCTCACAAAGTGATTCCAATAGACAGTAAAATTTGAGAACCATTATTCTAGATATTTTCAAAGGGAAAATAAAGGGATCCCCCCTTTATCTTTTCTTTTTTATGTATTTGTAATTTACATACACCTTGATGAATTTTTACATGTTTGTACCCTGTACCCACCACCCAAACCAATTGTATTTCCATGACCTCAGGTTTCCTTGTGCCACTTTCCAGTCAGTCCCTCCCACCCCAGCTCCAGACAACCATGCCTGGTCTAGAACTTGACATAAATGGAATTATATGTTCTCTTTTGTGTCTACTTTTTTTTCTGTACAAGATATTACCTATGAGATTCATTCATATTGTTGTGTCAGTAGTTGTTTTTTCTCTAATTTCTACTGCTGAGCAATATACCATTGTATGAATATACTATAGTTTTGTTCATTCTCTAGTTGATGAATATTTGTGTTGTTTTCAGATTTGGAGCTATTGCAAATAGTATTGCTACGTCTTTTGGTGGACAGAAGCACTCATTACTCTTGGATATATACCCAAGAGTACCCCTTTTAAAAATTAAATCTTTTTCTTTTGAGATCACTGTAGATTCACATGCAGTTATAAGATAAATAATACAAAGAGATCTCATGTACCCTTTATTCACTTTCCACCAATGGTAATATCTTGTAAACTATGGTATAACATCACAACCAAGATATTAATATTGACACAGTCAAGATAGAGTATCACTGCAAGGATCTCTCATGTTGCTCTTATATCCAGATCTACTTCTCAGATGGCTTCCCCCCACTTCCTTAACTGCTGGAAACCTACACTTTGGAATCATTAAATACATTGATACCTGTGTCCCACTACTAGAGATTATAATTTGATCTGAGGATGTGGTCTAGGCTTTGGAATCTTTAAGATTCTAATATGCAGACAAGTTTGAGAGCCACTGCCTCAAAGGGTTGTCGTAAGTATTTAAAGCTCACATAATACATACTTACTTTTCCTTGCAAGTATTGGCTCACCAAGAAGGGAGCTGGTAAGTGAGAGAGTATGCCAGGTCCAAGATGGCCTGGAAAGCTGATCTGGGTCTCAGTTTCCTTGTCTGTAAAACTGGGATAACCATATCTAGGCTACAAAATTGCCATGTTTTATAAAGCATAAAGTACAACACCTTTTGTACATACATATACTACTCTCCATTCTTCATACTCCATTCCCTACTACCTTTTGCAACAGGGCTCAAGGTAATTTCTCTGACCTTCACTGGCACTGCAATAAGTGAGGATAGCAGGAGGTGAGAAAGCCTGGAGGCCTTCCTGAAAAGAGGCAGGATAGGGCATGACCACCCCAGGGGGAGTCCAGAGATATAAACCACCCCCTACAAGCAGCCCCAAAGCCCCAATGCCAAACAAGTCCAGGAGCATCATATGGTCAATGCAGGGCCCATCTACACCAGAAAAAATTGGCCTAGGGCTATGGAAGGGGCAAAGGCTATTAAGTCATACAGTCCTGTGCCCTTGGGCAGTTATTCTACTTTTTCAAGTCCATTCCCTCCTCTATAAAACGAGTATAGTCATATCCACTCTCCACAGGACTGAAGTGAGAGTGAAATGAGACCAGGGATAGGAAAGTGGTCCACAGATTGCAAATTACAGTGAAGTATCTTACAGCCACCCACTCATGCCACAAAGAAAGATCAAGTCACAGTGAAGTCTTCCTAGATTTTATTGGCACTGAAATAGAACATTGGTTAAGCATAAACCCCTCCAAAAACAAATTTTTAAAACCCCAAAAATACAGACACAAAAAAACTGAATATAAAATCTAACCTTTTTCCCCAGCTTCCCTGGGGTGGGGGGTACTACCTTTAAGGCAGCTAGATAGCCCCACAATTCCAAGTTTGAATTTAGCCAATATAGGGCATATCACCAAGAGAGTGTCAATATAATTCACAGCAATGCACATAAGACTCCGCAAGGTCAAGCAGGAGGCAAGGGGAGGGAGGGATCAAAGCCATGGGCTCTGGGCTAGGGGCACTGCATGGAAGGACAGTAGGGCCCCTTAGGGAATGAACTCTGAGGAGAAGGCAAAAAAAGGAACAATAAAACCAAATACCAAGAACCTTAAAAAAGGATTGTATGACCTATAGTGACAGGTGATATCACTAATACTGAAAGCTTCCTACATTAATTTTTCTGGCAAAATATTCTTTTACAATATAGTATATGCTTCCTAGGTGTAGGGGTGGTAAGGGAATGAGGCCAAAATGATCCTGTCCCAACACTAATATCTTCTAAGGGTGCATTAGCAAGAAACGCAGAAATCAATATTGAGTTAGATGCCACTAAAATATATTAATACTGGTGGAAAGAAAAAGAGCACACATGAGACAGAGAGGAGGAGGAGGCTGTTCCTGGGTTGAAAGAAAGAGGTGGGGGTGTGAACAGGACCAGGCCAGAGCCCCTAACAGCTCTCTGGTTTACAGCTCCAAGGGATAGCACAGCTGGTGGCAAGACCTGGGTTAGAGGTTTATTAAACAAAGGCAGGACCCAATCACCACCTTGGAGAGGTGTAAACTGTAGGATCTGGGCCACAGGCTTCTCTCACCATACTCAGCTTCTTCCACCCACTCACCAATTGAGCCAACTGACATCAAGATCCAGGGCTCACCAAACCAAGGCCTCAATGGCCCTGAAGCAGGAGCTGTGGTCCAAGTAACTCTGAAGGGAGAAGTGGTCTGGGACCCCTGGCAGGTAAAATACTGAAGCCACGTGTGAATATTTCCTCCCTTTAGCAAGAGTCCTGGATGGGGCTGGCTGGGTTTGGGGGTAACCATCCCTACTGTTCTATCTGGAGGGGGTTTGGGGAGTGGAGTGGGGAGGGGCAGATCCCAAGAGGGGAAGAGGAACACAGAATAATAGGTAAGGGATATCTCTGCCCATAGAGCTCACTTGAAACAAGTCTACACTCCCATAAGGCATAGGGGCAGATCCAATCTTGTCTGAACAGAATGGCCAATGGCCTTCCAGGATGTTGGTGAAAACCTCTTGCAGGCACTGTCTCCCCCATATCACCCAGAAGAGAAACTGAGTCCCTGAACTCAGGGACAAGGTTTACTGGGACCGAGTTTGTAACAGGCCCAATCTGGGAGGTAGAGAGAAGAATGAGTGAACATCTTTTTGCCTCCAATTATTACAAAGACTAAATAACTCTAGAAGGAATGGACACTGGGAGGCCTATTCCTGGGGCAGTTGACATCCTAGAGCATATAGCCAGGGCTCCGCCTCCTTCTCTAAACCCTGTGATGTTCCAATTCTGCAAATCATAGGACCATGAAGAGGAAGGCAGTGGTGGGGGCCAGTTTTCAACGTACTACACTTGACTCCTGCAGAGCAACAGTAAATGTTGGGGTATTTCCCAAATCAAGTGGGAAGTGCCTCTGAGCTGAGAAAGTGATCTCTTCTAGAAAGCTAGATCACCTGGGATAGAGGAAAAAGAGGGTCCCATCATCACCATAGTGGGCCGTCTCTCTGCCTAGGGAAGTGAGTGAGGGCTGAGGGGCTAGGTTTGGTCCCATGGCTGTACTGAATGCTTGGCATGACTCCTGGGCTGCTCTAGTTAGTGGCTCCAGCACAGTGTGAGTTAGGCAAGAGTGTAGGAGTGTGGGGGCAAGGAAGAAGGGAGGAGGGGTCCCTAGAGGCTGGGTGCCCATTACATGGACTCAAACTCATCAATGCGCTGCTTAGTATTGCCCTGCCGAATCTGGCGCAGGGTCTTGTATTTGTCTCGACCCAGTCGCATGTTCTCAGCATGAATCATGTCATTAGCAGTCTTCTTGGACTCATCACGGGCATTGGCCAGCTCCGAAGTGAGGGCCTGTGAGGGTGCAAGGGGATAAGAGGTTAATGGATTCCTCTCATTTTACCTCCCCTCCTTAACCAGATGTATTTCCTGGTTTATTTTCTTCTTACCTTCCTCCCACCCTCTCCACCACCTTTCTCTCTCACTCCCCTACCCCTGCCCCCCTCTTTATACACACAAACACAGACACACACATTTTTTGAGAGCCATTTCCAGCCCTGTTAGAACTGCAGTGGGGCAAGAATAAAAAAAAAAAAAAAAAGAACACCAACTTAGCAGATCAACTGATGACAGAATCCTGAGAGTAGAACAATACACCAAAGAGATTCAAGTAGGAATTGTGACAACTAAGTATTTTCTGAATATGAGGTAAATGGAATATGGGTGGAGGACGGAGCAAAAATAACAAAAAAAAAAAAAAAAAGGAAGAGGCAGTCCAGGCTCTGATTAATAAGTGAGAGGTGGGAATTCCCTGGTGGCGCAGTGGTTAAGAATCCGCCTGACAATGCAGGGGAAACGGGTTCGAGCCCTGGCCCGGGAAGATCCCACATGCCACGGAGCAACTAAGCCCATGGACCACAACTACCGAGCCTGCGTGCCACAGCTAGAGAAAGCCCACATGCAGCAATGAAGACCCAACACAGCCAAAGATAAATAAATAAATAAATTTATAAAAATAAAAATAAATAAAAAATAAAAAAAAATAATAAGTGAGAGGTGCCCTCCCTTAAAGCTCTCATTGAGAAATGCTCAAGCTCCCACACAGCACTGAGACAGGCTCCTCTACTGCTCCCTTGCCCCGATGATCTAGGGAAGGCCATGGGCTACTAAGTCAATACACATGGTCTCCATGACCCTTTGGGTCTGCCTCGATACCTTCAGGTGCTTCTGCACACGCTCATTCTTCTCTGCCTCAGTGGTACGTTCCTCCTCGCTGCGATCCTTGGCCATGGCATCAGCCCGCAGTTCGGCGCTGGCCTCTGCACCGTTCTCATCCTGCTCATCCTGATCATTCTCGGCAGGCTCTGCCACATGAGGTGTACTCATGGCAGTCTTCAGCTCTGCACGGGTCTTCTCCAAGTCTTCTTGTACCATCTGAGCCTGTCAGTAACAGAGGAAGAGAAGGACTGGCAGTCAGACCAGGCTAACTTGTGGCATCCCTATGTGTGCCTAGAATGGCCCAGCAGAAAGCAGGCACCAGGTAGGCCAAGTCACCTTGTCTGACTGGTCCTGAGTTCCTTCAGCTGTATAATAGGAGTAATTGTACCAAATTCCCTGGGGGTACTGGAGAATTCTGGGAAGTATTTGAGAAAGACTTGAGCTCCTTCTCCCATAATACCCCCTGTCAAGGAAGGATGGAAGCATGAAGAAACCCAAATCCTCACATCGGTCAGAATGGCCATCATCAAACAATCTGCAAACAATAAATGTTGGAGAGGGTGTGGAGAAAGGGGAACACTCTTGCACTGTTGGTGGGAATGTAAATTGATACAGCCACTATGGAGAACAGTACGGAGGTTCCTTAAAAAACTAAATAGAACTACCATATGACCCAGCAATCCCACTACTGGGCATATACCCTGAGAAAACCATAATTCAAAGAGTCATGTACCACAATGTTCATTGCAGCACTATTTACAATAGCCAGGACATGGAAGCAACAACCTAAGTGTCCATCGACCAATGAATGGATAAAGAAGATGCAGCACATATATACAATGGAATATTACTCAGCCATAAAAAGAAATGAAATTGAGTTATTTGCAGTGAGGTGGATGGACCTAGAGTCTGTCATACAGAGTGAGGTAAGTCAGAAAGAGAAAAACAAATACTGTATGCTAACACATATATATGGAATAAAAAAAATGGTTTTGAAGAACCTAGGGGCAGAACAGGAATAAAGACACAGACGTAGAGAATGGACTTGAGGACACAGGGAGGGGGAAGGGTAAGCTGAGAAGAAGTGAGAGAGTGGCGTGGACATATATACACTACCAAATGTAAAATAGATAGCTAGTGAGAAGCAGCCGCATAGCACAGGGAGAACAGCTCGGTGCTTTGTGTCCACCTAGAGGGGTGGGATAGGGAGGGTGAGAGGGAGGGAGACGCAAGAGGGAGGAGATATGGGGATATATGTATATGTATAGCTGATTCACTTTGTTGTAGAGCAGAAACTAACACACCATTGTAAAGCAATTATACGCCAATGAAGATGTTTAAAAAAATAAAATAATTTTTTTAAATAAAAAATAAAATAAAAGATATTTCCAGGTATTATCTTTTAAAATAAAGAAATAAATAAAAGAATCTAAGGAACTGGAGCCTAAGCATATGATACCCCATCCCACACTGCTTTGTCCTGGGCACTGTATCTTACCTTCTGCTGCCATTCCACAGCCTCACTCTCCTTTTTCTGTCGGGCCATCTCCAGCTGGGAGATCCGAGCTGTCAGCTCTGCCATTTCCAAGGCCTGTGGATCAATTGGAAGCTTATGAGAGATGGGCCTTCTGGTCCTCAGGCCCCAGGTGTCTTCAACCCCAGATCCCCTGAGAACTAGCAGGGAACTTGCTGCTCCACTTACTTGCTGCTCTGGAGGCTCTTTTTACCACACTTCCTCCAGGAAGCCCAGAGGAACACTCTTATTCTCAGATCTACTATAGCACCCTATTAACTCCAAACTATTTCCTTATAAGTCAGAGCTCCCTGCCTAGACTATAGTCCTGAGGACAAACAATGTGTCATCTCTGGCTCTTCCTCATCTCTCTCTCTCCCTCTCTCCCTCTTGGTATTGCCAATTGCACAGTTAGGGCCTCAGTAAAGCTTTGGAGATCACTGTGTCACTGCCTGAAGTGGCAGACCCTTTCCTGTTATCCTACAAAGCTCAGGGCTCCACTAAGACTCTTCCCAGGACAAGTATAGGAATGACACTCAAGTGTCACAAAGTGATTTGAAGAAGGGAATAAAGCTTATGCACGCCCTCACACTTTGGGCAAATCTCCTAGAGGACGTTTCCCCCTGAGAATTAGGTTTTAGGTTCCTGCACTCCCACTCCAAACAGTACAGGGGAAGAGCATATGTCAAGGAATTTGGGACACAGGTTCTTAATTTCTGAGTCACAGAACCCTTGGAAATTGTGATGAAAGTATAGATGCTCACCCTTCTCCCCTAAAAAATGTATAGACACACAGTTTTACACGTGATTTTAGGGAGCAAACCTTTAAAAGAGAGGCAGAAATGACTTCTCATTCTTACTCAGTCACAACAGTGTGACCTCTGACGAGTCTCTTCAACCTCTCTGAGCCCTAATTTCCTTATCTGGGCATATTATCCCACAAGGATTAATCTCATAGGGTTATTAGGAAGAGGAAATAAGGAAGTAAGGAAAAGGGAAAAGTTGCTAGTATAGCTTGTAACACTCGTAGCTAGTCAATCAAGTGTGAATCCCTTTACTTCTTTCCTCCCTCTCTCCTTTGTCAGGTCATCAGCTCAAATCCCCAATTGCTAAGAAAGAGAATAAAAGTAAGGGTTAGGGAAGAGTATTTGCAAAATGACTTCTCAGCTTGCTTCTGAAGGAGCTATCTGCTGGAAGCCTGCTGAGAGTTACCCTGCTGGAAAGAACCAGTCCTGCAAGCAGAGGTAGCTGTGAATAGGTAGGCAGACAGAAGAGAAAACTCAGGTCCCATAATCCCAGCCCATTGTGTAGCTTTACCAATTGTTCCTGGGTCTTCTTCTGATCCCGGGAGGCCTGCAACAGGGCCTCCTTGGCCTCTTCAGCTTCTTGACGCTCTTTGGCCAGTTTTTCAGCCTCGCTCTGGGCACGCTTCCGCTCCTGTTCAAGTTCCAGAGCCCTGCGGGTCTGTTCTTCCAGTTCTGGGAAGAGAAGGTAGGGGAAAGGTGGTGAAAAGTGCAGAGATCAAGAAGGGACACCTAACTTCCTTCCTGGAAATGCTTCACCCCAGGACACAGCTGGCAGAAAGTTCTAGGCACTCTTCCTCTTGCCCCATCACTCCTCTATTCTTTAGCCATATCTGGAATATATGGCCTGAGTCTGCAGCTCAGACAGAAGGGTTTCCAGCTCACAGAGTCAGACTGTGGGAAAACCCAGTCTCCAAGGTGACTCCAAGCCTCACCTTGTTGAGCCTTCTTAGTCTGTTCCTCGATCTGCTTCAGCCTCTCCATCAGTTCCTCCTTTTCCCGTTCAATCTTCTCCTTCTCCTTTTCTGCCATCTCACGTTTCTTCTTCTCATTTTCCAGCAGAGCACTAGGAAAGGAGAAAGAAGGGATGGAACGGGATAGCAAGGCCACATGGAAGCCTTGGAATTCCCAAGGCTCCTTGGCCCTGGCCCCTCAGTCCCCACCCATCCAACACACTCAGGGCTTGTGAGGCAAGATCACTCTCCCTTCTCTCTACATTCTTGTCCTTACATCATAGCCCTACGTGGGCCGGTATGCACAGGGCCCTGTCAGTTTGTCCCAGAATCAGGAGATACAACATGGACTCTCAGCTTGTCCACTACCCAGTGGGTAATCAGTGGGTGACCTTAGCTATATCATTTCTTTGCTCTTGTTCTCAGTAACCTTATCTGTAAAATGGCTAAATAAATCCTGCCCTATCTACCTTATAAAGTTACAGGGAGAAAAGTTTTGGATCTGTGCTGATATACTGTGGTTCAAGTCTGGTGATCTGTATGGCTAGGGCATCAGTCCTCTGCCTGCCTCTGAAGCTCAGCTCTAGGCTCCTTTTCCCCAGAATTTGTTGTAAATCTAAAATAAGTATTTCCTTTTTCTTACCTCAGCGCCTCTTCCAGGAGGCCTTCTTTTCTCCCTTGGCTAGATGTCTTTTCTCTTTCTGACCCCTCAGAATACTTGTCCTATCCTTCTCTACATCCCTCCTCCCTGTTATTTTTCTCCATAGTACTTCTTATCATGTCACATACCATATAATATGCTTATTTGATCTGTCTGTCTCTTCCCACTAGAATGACAGCTTCATGGGAGCAGAGCAGAGATTTTTGTCTTTTTTTCACTGCTCAATAAATATATATTGAGTGAATGAATGACACAGCATTTGTACCTTGAACCATTATATATATACTGTTTTTTCCCTTTCTTCTACTATACTGTGAGGTCCTTGAGAGCAGGTTTCTGCCAGATCCAGTTCTGTAAACTGCCCCTAATTTCATTTTTTTCAGAATAAATGTGAACTTTGGTGTCTAACCTCTCATACACAGAGTCATTTTCTAGCCTACTAGATTAGAAGCCTCCTGAGGTTCCAAACTCTTTATGACAGAGTATCTACTAAAACAGTACTCTCAAACATTAACATGCACAGGAATCACCAGGGATCTTATTTTTCAAATAACTTACTGAGGTGAAATTCACATAATATAAAATTAACCATTTTAAAGCAAATAATTCAGTGGCATTTAATATATTCACAATGTTGTATAACCACTACCTCTATTAGTTCCAAAACATTTCATCACTCCAAAGGAAAACCTCATACCTGGTATTAAGTTTCTCCACATCTCCCCTCCCTCCAGCCCCTGACAACCACCAATCTGCCTTCTGTTTATCTATTCTGGATATTTCATATAAATGGAATAATACAATATGTGACCTTTTGTGTCTGGTTTCTTTCACTTAGCATAATGCTTTAGAGATTCATCTACATTGTAGTATGTATCAATACTTTGTTCTAAAATTTTTAATGGCTGAATAATATTTCATTGGATGGCTGTACAATTTGTTTATCCATTCATTCACTGATGGACATTTGGGCTATTTCCAATTTTTGGTTATTGTGAGTTGCACTGCTATGAACAGGTATGTGCATGTACATGTCTGAACACCTGTTTTCAATTTTTTTCAGTATATACCTAGGAGTGGAATTGTGGAATTGTATGGTAATTCTACATTTAACTTTTTGAGGAACCATCAAATTGTTTTCTACAGCAGCTGAACCATTTTACATTCCCACTAGCAATGAGCATGAGTTCCAATTTCTCCATACCCTTGCCAACAACTGTTATTTTCTGTTTTCATTTATTATATCCATATTAGTGAGTATGAGGTGGTATCTCACTGTGGTTTCAACTTGCATTTCCCTAATGACTAAGGGTGTTTTCATGTGCCTGCTGACCATTTGCATATCTTCTTTGAAGAAATGTTCAACTAGGATCTTAAGTTGCAGATTTTGAATCAGCAGCTTTGGGGTAGGTCTCAGAATACTGCCTTTCTAAAAAGTTCCAAAGTTGATGCTGATGCTGCTGAGCTTTGATGCACTTTGAGTAGCAAGGGGCCGCAGTGCAAAAGGGCTTGGTAGGGAAAATTCTGGTGGCTCTGCCCAATTCCACTCAAAAAACCCTAGAGTCCAGGTTTAAATGTGCATGAAGCATTCTGCTACTGCTGCTATACTGGTCAGATGGCCCAGAGCAACCCAGAGTCCACCTAGAAGAGCAATGGCATGAGGGTCATAGATAATGGGGAACTATGAAATGCCCCTCCCTATGAGCCTCTGAAATCCTACGGTTCTAAATGCCTGCCTCCTGGGGATGGGGATGCCTAAGACTTAATGGAAGGGGTGTATCCCTGTACAGCTCTCTCTCCCCAAGTACCAGGATGGCTTCATGCCTTGCCTTTAGCAGGCTTGGCACCTCTGAGAAGCTTCCTTGCCACAGCCCTGGCCCCCACTTCAGTTCCATGTCACTTACCGCTCCATCTGTTTCTGGTGCTTCTCCTCCCGGGCCTGTGCCTTCATCTGCTGCACCTCGATTGTGTCAGGCTTGCGGCGGCGCATGTATAGCTCATGGTTCCCCATACACAGAGCCAAGATCCGCTTGTTAATCCGCAGCCGAGGAGCATAGAAGACGAAGTCCTGATGGAAAACCAGCAGTCAGAAAGAGTTTAGAGGGACAGATGAAGGTGGGTTTCTGCCTTCTGAAAAGCTAAGTCCAAAAGCACTGGAAAGATCATGTTACAGATGGGAAGACCAATGATCAGAGTGGTGAAGTGACTTGCCCAGGGTCAGATGGCAGGTTAGTGGCAGACCCAGGACTAGAACCCAGGCTTCTTGACTCCGAAACCAGTGCTCTTTCCACCGAGCCACAATTTCTTTCAACCTTTGCTTATGAAAAGCATCCTAAAATACCCTCAATGCAGTTGAAAGATAGAAACTGACTTTATCTGCTAATTAGATATCCTGCTGGGTCTCAGGGGCCTCTCTTAGAGGCCCAATAATCCCTGCATAATACCATGGTGAGTGTAGTATGGGTGGGCTGGACTGGTTCTACAATCTCCTAAAAGCATATCCTAGACCCAGTCCCTTCAATCCTGTTTGGAATAAGGCAGTTTGTAAATACATACATGAATATATAAATCTCCTGAACATCGATTATCCTGGTTGTTGTTTTTTAAATATGCCCTTGATCTCAGCTGGCTTTGTTACTTACCTTTTTCTGATGAAAGTTGAGCACAGCAGCAGTATTAAAAAAACAAAACAAAAAACAAAACAAAAAAAACAAAAAAACACACACACACAAGAAAATCCAGTGAGTTTGAGTTTGTTACTACAAATACCACTGGACCAAGGTCACCAGCTGATGGGCTAACCACCAGCTCCTCTGCCACTGAACCCAAACTGCTACCGTCTCACATAGCTTGGGGTGCAGTAGAAGAAGCACAAGAACCAGAGGTCAAACAACCTAGGTGTAAATCCCAGCTCTATCATTTTTAGCTGTGTGATCTTGGGCAAATCACTCCATCCCTCTGAAACTCAATTTCATCACTTATAAAATAGGTATGCTACTACCTATCTGACAATGTCGTTGAGGGTTTAAAGAGACAACATATATAAAGTTCCTAGCAGGGCAAGTTCAGAGACCTCGGAGCTGGAGAGGAATGGTTGAGGACTCATGAGAAAGGTCTGGTTCAGCATGTCCATTGGCCATTGTTGGACATGAGGTACATCAAAATAGGAGACTCTCATCTCAGCTTTCTATCCTATTCCCAAGCACCAGCTTTCCAGTCTTGTCAGCCACAGACAACTGAGTAGGTGACAGGTGTGGCAAGCATGTTAGAGAAATGACTGGACTGAAAGCACTTTCTTGATTTTGGATTGCTCTGGAGAGAAGTCTTGAGAGGACAGCAGCAAAGTTATAACAAAAAGAACACCTGGAGAATCATCTTTGGATCTGGACTTCTCCTGGCTCTGTCCTTTCTCCACAATTAAAGATAAATCAAGTACATGAACAGTTTCCACTTTCTAGTGCCTAGAGGGTTTAAAAGATAAGATGTACTCTCTGTTTCTACCCCAGAGCCTCAGGAAAGTAAAAGACAGTGGCTAAGAGGCAATAATTAGACTGCCTGTGGCTCTCCATAATCCATGCTTCTCCTGAGACACAGGTAGCAGTTTGGCACCAGTTATAGGATGCCTCCTGACCATTTCTTGGCATCAGCATCCCCTTTCATTGCCAATCGCCTTTTGTGCCTCCTATTCCCACCCACATACACAAAAAAGCCAAAAAATGGAGAGAAATATAGAATGACACAATTGCTTTTAGCACTATCCAGGCCTTGGCAAGTACCTGTGTTGGCCAGTGGGAGGAGTCACTTACCGGGGCTTTTTTGTCAATGGGCTTGATGACAAATTTCTTGTCATTAAAAGAGATGTTCCTGATTTCACTCCAGGGGAAGCCTATCTTAGGAGTCAGTCTGTAAAAATGGATGCCAAGAACATTAGGATAAAGGCAAGACAAGAAGGACTTAGAGGGTTGGTGCCTTGCCCTCCCCACCACCAACTTCTCCCTTAAGGAGGCAGATTCATTGCCAGCTCAGCCAGTGTCATCACATGCCACCAGGTCAGCTGCCAGCATTGAGGGTGCACAAAGGACCTCCTGATACCACAATCAACATATCCCTTGTCCCAATATCTGAGGTTTGTTTTATTTTATTTTTTGTTGAGGCATGGACCTTGTAACAATCTCTCACAAGAATCCCCAGCCCTACTTAACTGGAACTCTTCTACCCAAGGTTGTGAAAGTTGGGGAGAAGGTAAATAATGAGTTCCAAGACTCAGAAGTTACACAAAACAATAATATAATGATCTCCATCCTCATCAAGAGCAAGCCAAGAAGGGACTTCCCTGGTGGTCCAGTTGAGAACCCACCTTCCAATGCAGGGGACACGGGTTTGATCCCTGGTCAGGGAACTAAGATCCCACATGCTGCGGGGCAACTGAGCCCACATGCTCTGGAGCCCACATGCCACAACTAGAGAGAAGCCCATGCACCGCAACGAAGAGCCCATGTACCGCAACTAAGACCCAACATGGCAATAAATAAATAAATAAATAATTTTTTTTTTTAAAGAGCAATCCAAGGAAAAAAAATAAGCTAGCGAGATAACACTGTAGCAAGAGGGATTACAGGCCAAAAGGCACTTAATCATCATATGCAAATGAGATTAATTACAAATCGTGACAAGGTAGGTTTTAGACCAGTGTTGTCCAACAGAAATATAATGAGAACCACACATGTAATTTTAAATTTTCTAGCAGCCACATGAAAATAAGTAAAAAGAAATAGGTGGAATGAACTATAACAGCAGTTCATTTAACACAGTATATGTAAAATACTATCATTTGAACATGTAAATCAATATTTTTCAAAATATTAGTGAGACATTTTGTATTCTGTTATTCACACTAAGTCTTCAAAGTCCAGTATGGAGTTTACACTTATAGCACATCTCAATTCAGAGCAGCCACATTTCAAGTGCTCAACAGCTATATGTGGCCAAAAGCTACTATAGTGGACAGTGCAAGTCTAGTCAATTCAAGATTTAGAGGCCTGAGGGAGGTTGTACAATCATCTGGCCTGGTCTAAACTAGGTAGAAGAAGAATGATATAGGTGGGACCCAGGAAGTATAATCCTACTCTGTCAAATCCTAGGTGTCAAAGTGGCCCAAGAAACTAAGTAAGCTCTGAACTATACCTGTCATTCTGCTCATAGATGTTGAGACCCAGGGCATCCACTCCCAGCCACAGCTCTGAGCCTTTCTTGTTCTTGATGCTGAAGTAGTTCACACCATACATCTCCAGATCCTGGGCAATCTTCAGATACTCCAGGACAGCATCCTCCCTAAACAAGAGAGCGGGGTGGGGCAGGGGCGGGGAATATAGGGGAGCCTGTGAATCAGACCCGGGGAGACAGAAAGCCTACTTGTTCTGCACTTCTGACAAGAATCTTGCTATAAGGGGTGGGAAAGAGGATGGAAGGTGAACAGATGATGGCGAACAGAGCACAACATGACTTTTGCCAAAACATGCTCACAGGAGGCTCAGGTCTGAGGTTCCCAAGGGGAATAAGGTAGGCTGACCCTTGCTGGCCTCTGGCATGTTAGCTATCACAGAAGCCTCGTACGCAGGCACATTATTAGCAGAGCCCAGATGAGGTGATGATGGCAAAATGGTAAAATTTGTTCTTCAACTAGACAACTCCAAAATGGGATGCCATGTTTATAGAGCTCCTTCTTCATGTCATTCTTGGGGAGGAGCCCCTGGTGGCGCAGAAGCTCCCTAGGGATCCTGATATCCCCTCCATTTCTTTATGGTCAAAATTGTCTGGGCTATCAGTTGCCATCATTCACAAAAAGTACAGCTTTATAATGGCCCTGATTTGCCTTCCATTTCTAATTTCCTGTTTCTCTCTCTTCAACGTCCTCCAGTGTTCCTAGCCCTCTGCCTCTTCTCCCTCCAGAACCAACTCTCATTCTCCCTGCAGGGGCAGTAGAGCCCACAGTTGCTAGGGCTGGCTTACCTGAGCATGCCCCGGTGCTCCTCATGCCACACCTGGATCCGTTCCTCCCACTGGTCCTTGTTAAGTTTGTGCTGTTCCAGGACCCTGGAAAGACAATGCATGGTGAGTAGTTTAAAGCACAAAGTCCAAAAGCAGGGGTAAAGGGAAGTCTACTTAGCCCCCTAAGGGGTTGATGCAAAAAGAATGTGGGGTCATTACATCAGAAGCAGACTGAAATTACAGCAGGAGGTATTAATTAGACATAGGGAACTGCCTGAGGGGTATGAGAGATACAGAATGGGTGACCAAGAAAGACAATAGGAACACCTTCCTTTGTACCTTTAACCAGAAAATCCAATAATGTGCTGTGGTCTCTAAGCAGAGCAATAACATATCAACAGTCTGTGCTGGCTTGTGGGGCTAAGGGTAGGCACGGGCCTCGTGGAGGCATGCACGCGCTCTCCTAGATCTTTGTGGTACCAACAGTTTGCATTTGTGAGACTATTGCTCAGGGATAAGTTTACAGCCTGTGGCTACAGAACAAAGAACTGAGCCCAAATGGCTCTGGGAGAAACTATTGATAATGGGCTCAACCTCCCAGATCTACTAGATCATAAACAAGGCTTGCTTTAAATATGCTATCTCAGACATTATGGCAGTGACTTAGGTAGAGTCCCAGGGCACAACCACTATCCCTAATACCTTCAGGTGAGTTGTACATTTGCCACAGCTCCACTGGGACTGAGGCTACCAGAATGAAGCAGAACTTTTCCTTCCAATCCAAAAGCCTATGAAAATAGCGAATGGATGCAGTGGGGTTAAAAAAATCAAGAGACTAGGCTTCTAGGTCACCTTAAATGAGCTGTGGGAGATTGAGCAGGTCAGAGTGAGCACCTCTGCACATCTATTTCCTGAGCCAATAAGGATTGTGCTGCCTTATTCATTTTGTGTGTTGTTGTGATGCTAAAACAAGAATAATGAGTGTTTGAGAATGTTCAATTTTGAAGTTTACAAAAGCAGAAATCTCTGTACACTGGTTATCAATATTAAAAGACTGTTTGAGCTCCCCACATCCCTGGCTTAAGTATTTTTCACTCCTATGAACCTCTGATATAAGAGGTCTAAATCAGTGAAAAGGATTGAGAAAATGGAACTGGGGCAAGGAGAATCAATCCATCTCTGGTTCTCTATATAAGCACCTGTTTCCAGGGTAATGAAGTCCTGTAATTAGGCAAACAGAGGAGGAAAAAAAGCTTTTTATTTTGAGAACCAGAGAAATAACAACAGGGTATGGTGCCATATGCAAATGTGTCTGTCTGAGCAGCACAACATGGTCTTCAGACAGACCCTAGTGGAGAGGGACAGATCTGGCAACCCCTGTATAATAGGGATCAGTCAGCTTTGGGCTGCAGCCCACTCTGACCAGGGCAGACGGCCAGTACATCACCTCACCTCTGTGGCAGCAACTTGTCCCCAGCCAAGTAGCCAGACTTGTGGACTTCCTTATTGAAGTCACCATACTTGGACTGAACAGCATAGGAGGCCAGCAACACAGCAGTCTCAGGTGGGCAGTAAATATCATCATTGAGAATGCCCTCCTTCACTTGCAGGAAGAATAGTCGCTGTGTGATGTCCTGGATCAATTCCTCGGATACATCCTCAGGGTAGAACTTAGCCCGGAACTTGAAAAGTAGGGGGCTTTCCTTCCGCACATCCTGGGCAGTCACCTGGGAGCAGCAAGGGGGGTTAAGGGCTCTCAAAAAATAGACTTTAGGGGTGGGGGAGTGGCTGTAGGGTGGGGAGAAGACACTGAAAAGTCATCAATTTGGATAATCCCAAAGAGTTGGGTGGCAATTCTCCTGGTAATTGAGAAAAGAGACACATTACTTTCATTGGGGACCCAATCCCATATCCATAATTGCTTCCTGTTGGGAATTTCTTCCTGAAATAACCTAACGCCCACTGATAGTCAGAAGCCCTTAAGCCATCATCATCTGACAGTATATCCAGCTGCCCCCACGTTCTGAAAGTAGGCTTAAGAAACTCCTCTTTTAAGGCTCCCCCAACTCCATAAATCAGCAAAATAAAGACTAGGATGTATGACTGAGGTCTTGGAATTGGCTATAGGCAAAAGCACAAATCAGACTGTCTTTTAAAGCCTGAAATTGGCTATTAGTGGCTCCACATTTTTCCAGCAGAAGTCTCCACTCTTTGTGAAAAGAAGACTCTGCCAGCAGAAGGTGGGGCACCCATCCCCTAGACACTGTCAGGAAAATAAGCCATAGGACAGTATGGAGACCTCCAAGGACAAAGTCAGCCAGTTTGAGGATAATGAGATGGAGAACTGCCATGTTCCTGCAGAGATGCTGCTTGGAGGTAGAGAGTTTGAATGGACATATACTTAAACCATCCCACTTGGAGCTCAACTGAGATAGAAAATCAAGAAAGAAGGACACATCTGTATGGGGCTCAGGCATCAGTTGACAGGCAAGAAAAGGGACAAGATAAGATTATGAGACTTTCAAGATTCTTTCCAGTTTAATAGTCTATGACTCTCTGTTTAACAAATTTCCTAAAGCCCTTCAGTTTGGAAAGGAAAAAAGGATACCAATCCCCTCCTGAAGAACTACTAATGGCTATGGTCCATAAGTGGGTCCCATCCTCCTTGGACACTGGCCATTCTTGCTGTTAGGAGTCCAAGTGGAGATAGCAAGAGGTCTGCCCTTATTCTGATCTAGTGGTCGATCAGAATTTTTCACTCATGAAAAACTGAGCCATAGATGCCCTGCATTTGCCAGCGAACACATTTTACACCTCTGAGAAAGATCTGGTAGAGGAGTGAATTCCAAAACTGACAATGGGATAAGCAATTACCTTCTTATTGAGTTTTAGCCAAGTAGAGAAACCCTTAGTGTCCTGGTACTGCAGACCAAAAAACCAAACTTCCCTCAGGCCGATAGTTTTCACCACCTGAAAGACAAAACACAAAACAACCACTAGTTGAATGCCTACCTTGTGCCAGGCACAGAGGACAGAAATGTGGAGCTCACATGGTCCCAGGGTCTGGCAAGAAAATATACTTGGGCAGGAGCTAAGAAACGATGTCAACATCTTTCTGAACAAAGTACTTTCGCTGAGGTAGGGACTGGATCGATTACTTATGAGCACAACCACACATCAATAACTTGATATCCATTATCTCCTTGAATTTTCACAATAACCCTATGATATAATTACAATTGGGCCCATTTTACAGATAATAAAAGTAAGGTTCAGAAGTGAAGGTTCAGTTAGTAAGTAGCAGAGTCAGGACTGTTTGACTCCAAACCCATTCAAATCCACTGCTTTCTGCCACCACCCCCACCCCCCCTCAGTTATGCCATGCAGCTTCACACACCCAGAATGGATTAAAAGCTGAAGGTAAAAACTGTTGGTTTAAATCCTGAATCTTGTTCTCCTGGATTACTTCTTTATGTTTAGCAACTAGGAATAATGCCCACACCCTTCAGACTGAGTCCTATTTACAATGTCCAAATAAAGAATGTTTGAGGAGACAGAGCAGGGACTGTGGTATCTATACACCCCAAAGCTGTGCTGTGCCTAGGGGCTGAGATGCTCCTTTACAGTCCTGATTAGAGTTCAGTCATGATTCCCCTTCACCACTCACACAGGTTGAGAGTGGGAATGAGGGTGGAAACAGGGTGAGTACCTCAGTGTAGTAGCTGAGGGGCCCCGTGGTGTTCTGGGCATCTTGGCTGAGCAGTGGGCAGTAAAGGGAGGCCAGCCAGGAGAAGACAGATGGGGTCTGTTTTCCAGTCCCCGACATTAGCATGTAAATAGTTCTGGCTGGTGGCTCAAACCCAGCATGCCCACCACTGGGGATAGAGGCAATAAAGCTGAGCCACATCCTAATGAGGTCACGCTGGCATCAGAGTCTTCTTTATATTTTCTTCTATTGTGGGGGGGTGGTGCTGGGGGGGGCGTTGAGGTGAAGAAATTTACCTGGACTTAGAAACAGGTAACAAGGACCCAGTGTTGCTTGTTGCTTATGTCTTCCCTGTGAATAAATCAGTATCTCCCCTCAAAACGCACACACGCACGCTCACACACACACACACACACACACACACACACACACACACACACACACACACACACTGCACTGTATCCAAAGTCTGCACTACACATCCAAGGCCAGGCCCCATAGTCACTCTCAGAGCTTACAATCTAGTGCTTCAGAGGTCCCAAGGAAAAAGTAGATCGTGTTTATTAAAGTACCTGTTATGTGCCAGGTACCAAACACTGAACAACCATGAGATAGCTATTATCTCCATTTTATAAATGAGGAAAATAAGGCTTAGAGAGGCAACCTGTCTAAAACTGTAGAGCCTAGACTAGAATCCTAATTGTATGACTCCAAAACCCATACCCTTTTCTCTTGCATGCTATCTCCTAATGCCAAGGGCTCAAAGGATCTTAGAAGCTCTGGGGTTCCCAAGTGACTAACTCCATTGTCTCTCTTTTGGCCCAGATATCCCAGCCAGACAATGAACTTTGACTACCTCTGCATCTAGATATAGTTCCTGGTGTTCCCACTAGACTCAGTCAACAACAGCTTTGGAGAGAAGCCATATCCTGAGGTCATTAACCTTCACTGCTCACCAGGGTATGCATGGTGATCACCCTTCCCTTTCTAGCTTGAATCAGGTATCAGAAAACCTCAGTGGAAGTCTCAATTCTGTCTCCAACTTGCTGTGTGATCTTAAGGTAGTATATTTCCCTCTCTGGGCCTCAGCTTCCTCATCTATACAGCTTCCCCATCTACTACGAATGGTGTGGCTGAAATGACCTCTTTCTGCTCTCAAGTTCTACCATTCTACTAATTAGGTTATTTGTAAATGACCAAGAAATACAACCCCATTTCCCACCTACCTCTTGCCAACTTGGGTAACTAGGAACATGCTTAGAAAAAATAAATGAAGGAAGGTGCAGGGTATGAGGAAAGATCAAAAGACTTCCAGGATTCAATGGCAAGGTGAGTCCTTGAGTCTAAGTCAATAGGCAGTAGGAATTACCAGGTTTTAGATGACAACAAAGTAGTCATGTTGAAATGTGATTTCGGCTTTTTTGCAGATGATAGAGGGAGAGGATGTGGACAGGAAAGATTTTTTTAAAGCACCTCTTATCCTACATCTAAGATAGGGCCTAATTAACAATTCTAATGGTTTTTCACAAGGCTGCAAAATAATAATGTACCAAGGTACAATTGGTGGAAAGAAATAAGTTCCAAGAAACAATTCAGCCCCAAGAGAGAAAGGGACCCACTGAAGATGTTGAAAATGGACCATTAGGGCCAGGATGCTAGGTCACGGCAGGGCAGACTGGGAACAGAACTAGTAGGGCAGCAACTGGTTTTTTCCTGTACCAACGGCACAGCTGTAGAGGCTCACAGACCCCAGAACTAAAAGGGAGTGAGGAAGTCACGGACTACACAGCCAGTCCCACAGGTCCCAGGAGTAAGTTCCTTAGCCTTTTTTTGCACCATGTTGTCTGTTTCACTAGTGGGATGGGTATGGGTGTGATGAGAAGGGGATCATGGGAGCCAAAACAGTTCCAGGATCTAGAGTATCTCTGAGGATAAAGTAATAGCTAAAGCGATATCTAAAGAAAGATTTCAGGATCAGCAAGGCATTTTAATCTCTCTGAGCACTGCCTCTTCCCTTATGAATACAGAGAAATCAGATGCATATAAATTTTCCACTTCCTTAGGCTGTAGGGCTTGGAGAGATGAGCAATGTCTCTTAGTCTCCACTGAAGTCCTAAAGTGAGGAAGTGAGGGTGTGGGGGGAAGGAAATATGGTCTGAAGTCAGAATCAAGACTGAAAAAGAACAAAGGATAAAACAGATGACCCCTGGACCCCAGGCTATAAGGAAAACTCCAATTAAGGTCCACAGGGCGCTGGGAATCATTTGATCAGGCAACTCTTGGCCCCATTTCAAAGTCCTGAAATATGGAAATGAGGCCAAGCTTAGCATGCTTCCAGCTTTGCCTCCAGCTGAGACCTTACTCCAGAGGAAACAGAAACCTCGTTTTCTAGTGGGAAAGAGTATCTAGGTCCCGGTTCCAGGAACAACATCTGTGGCTCCAGTGACGGGTCCTTACCATTCTACTCTGAGAAATGGCTGCATCCCTGAGAAAAAATGTCTTTCTTTGCTCCCTTTGATTCCAGAGAGCCAGCTCATCTGGCCTGAGCTAGTATTTCTCAAAGCTGCCATGGAAGAAATCCTTAAGCAGCAGAAGATAATGAATGCATATACCCAGGGGACGGGGGTGGGGTGGGGTGGGGGTGGCAGCGTGAGATACAAGAAGATGGCTGCAAGCCACAATTTTTTTGAAGGTTTAACCTTAATCATTTGTGCAAATTTTACTTTCTACTCCTTAAATATCCATGTTTTAATAATGAAATAGATATTATCTACAAGTAAAACTGATACGCCAAGATACTAAATCACATCCATCCCACAGCTCTGTGTACCTCCTGGAACCTGCCACATTCACCTAGAGGGGCTAGGACTTCAGTTTGTAAGACACTGGCTGTGGATTCTATTCAGCCACACAATAGAAACCCCCCAAACAGACTGGAGCATTGCAGAATCCAAGCAGCATAAACTAGAAAACTGGGGTCCAGTGAGGGAAAGAGATTTGCCTCTGAGAAAATCCTCACTAATTACCAGGAGCATCTGGATGTAAGCAAGAACTCCTTTTTGCCTCTCTTTTGCATGTGAAGGCTACTTACGTCTGAGGTCTGGGGAGGGGAGGGGAGATTAGGTCAATTCTGGAAACCAAAGCCCCCCTCCTCATATCCCTTATGCATCTATCTGAGTAAATAAACTAGTGACATAAGCAGTCACTTCAGAAGCCCAGAGCAAGATTGGGAAGCAAGGCTTGAGCCTCAAGAGGAAAACTGCATGAGATATTATGTACAAAACTGCACCAATGCCCACACACCTGAGGCCCACTGAGATCCCATTACAGGCTTGGCAGCAGCTGCATCAGCCACCTACCTTAAAGCAAATCAGTGCACAACTGGAAAATTCCAGGAGGGCTGCCACCATCGCTGCTTCTGCTACCCCACACTGCCTGTGCCCAAGTGGCCACCTGCTCTATAACACAGAACCCGTTCAGCTAGCGTTCTAAGTTTAGGGACCAAACTTTGTTCTTAGAATGGAAACAGGCAAATAAAGAGGAGGTCACAGAGGACACAGCTGACAAAAGGCACTGGGAAAATTGCAAATGCTATAAGCTTTGGTTCAAGCCACTATACTATTTCCTAGCTAACTGACCTTAAACAGGTCTTTTCCCCTCTCCAAGCCTCAGTTCATCATCTATAAGATGGGGATAATACTATTATTATAATAATAGATATTAGTTATTTTATAAAACAAAAATGGCAAAAAAGAGAAGAAGGGATTGCTGCCTTCAATGCAGAGTCAACAAATCCTAAGGCCTTCACTGAGCCAGAAAAGCATCCTGATCTCATGCCTCCCTTATCTGAACTCCCAGGGGAAATTCCACCCACTTATTTAGCCCTTAATAAGAATAAGCAACATTAGAATGCCTGCTATGCACCAGACACTTTACTTACTGGAGGATTAAATAAGACTACAAAATCTCTAAGATTAGTGTGATTACTATTTTACTGAGGTAAGTAAAATCCTAAGAGGCTAAACAAGCCATCCAAGGTCACACAGCTGAATAGCAGGACAGAATTTGAACCCAAGGCTGACACCAAATCCCATGCTCTATATACCACCTCTATACACAACCTGAGCCTCAAGGGTGTTTGTTTCATTCAATGTGAGAGGAGAGTTGCATGTACTTTTCTCTGTTTCCATAGGTGAGTAACTCCAAGTTCCTTAAGGACAGAGATGGTGTTTGATAGGTCTAGAGATTCTCCTAGAGACACAGTAGACCTTCAGTCTATACTGAATCAGTCAATGAACAGATGAATGAATGGATGGATGCTCTGAGATTTCACCTCTTCTAGAGCTCAAAACCTTAAGTGGAGGGGGCAGGTAGAGCTAGAATAGAGCTACAGCTAGAGACCACAGCTGAGGAGGAGCCAGGCAGAGGGTTCTTAAAGTGGAACTTATTATGGCAGCACTGCCCCCTAGTGGTACCTAGGTAATCAAGAGCCCTCGGAAGAACCTCACGCTTTAGAAATGGGGCTAAGTGACAAAATCGCTGTAACAAAATGTGTTCTCTCTCCTCCCTATCTGTGAACACACTCACAAGAAGGAACAAAGGCAAACGGGAAGAACTATGGGCCCCATTTCCCTTTCCCACCAGGCCTTGTAACTCCTCAAGCTATGGCTTCCCATTGTTGCCTGTTATTTATCGCTGGTGCCAAGGAGGGTGCTTCCTCTCCAGTCAGCTTCCTCTCTGGTCATCAGCCAGACAACTGCTGGATTCCAGGATGGCCCCAGAGCTTCTGTCAATTCCTCCCAAGGAGTCCAGCTCCTTCCTCCTAGGCCCCTGATCTCCCTGAATGATGGATCTCAAAGGTCAGACAGAATGGACTTCCTTCCTTATGCTTTATCAACTTAGAGAGAGGGAAGAAGGGAAGAGATCAAATCCCCCAATGGCCTGTGAACACACACCTCTGAGGATTTCCATCCAGACCGGCCTTGGCCCCGAGAGTGCCAGATGCTCAATTCTGTGTCAGAGTTCAATTTTTTTTTCCTATAGTTTTCACCTATGGGGTCCCAGCTCGGCTCCTTCTGACCTCACAGAACATGATTGCCCCCTCCTTCCTACAACAGCCCCTCAGTAATCTCAAGACAGAGTATACACTTCTCTTGAGTCTTCTCCAAGCCAAACAGGCTCATTCACCCCAAACAGAGTAGCACAGTAGGGAAAAGTACAGTTTTACAGTCAGAGCTATATTTGAAACTCTGTGTCACAATTTACTAACTACATAACCTAGAGTGTGTTTTTTCACCTCTCATAGGCAGGGTCACTACAAGGATTAAAACAAGGTTAGTCCATAGTAGGTGCTCACTAAATCATATTTCTCAAAACAACACTGATCTTCCTGGTGGGAAATCATGAACTTCCTGGTTTCCTCCCTTTCCTCTCCCCAACCAGTATGAAAGATTCAAGTCTCTCAAGGGCTTTTTTGGGGAAGCAGTAGCTTTCAGAACTAGCACACCAATCTGGCCAGGGCTCCCTACCAACTGGGCTTCCCTCAGAACCACACCCACAGTACGCAAACCAAACCAACACTAACAAAGAACTATCCAGCCCTGAGGCTTTTCAAAGTTAATAAACCCCTTTGTTCAAGTATTTTTCTGCTCTAGGCTCTAAATTATGCCTTCCTCACCCTCCACAGCTACGCCCTCCAATGCAAATGGACAAAGCCCCCAGTGTTGAAGGCAGGGAACGGTGTCATTTGTTTGAGAGAGGTGGGGTATAGAACCAGGGCTCTGGGAAGGCGTCTGGGTAGAGGCCAAGGGAGTCTCTGGTACCCAGCTGGACTATAAAATCCACATTGGCTGATACTCTCCTCTCTACAGCTGCTGCCCAGAATGAAACTGCTGTCTGAAGCAAAGGGCCCAACAGCCTACCTATGGTGTGGACACCTTCTCCCTTTTGTCCCAGAGACAGTAGAAGCCTATCTAGGAAGAGTTGTCCCCCCACCAGGTTTCCTTCCCCTGCCACCCTGGCATATGCTAATTGCAGATCATACTCAAGTGAAGCATTTCCCTCCTTTTTACAGAAAGGGGTCATCTGAAATCCAAATAGTGGGGTTAGAAATGGGAAATAAAAGATATGGAATACAGAAATAAATGCCACAGATAAATTTCCGAGAGATAACCAGATTTGACATATCAGTTAAGACAGTGAACAGATGGGGAAACTAAGGCCCAAAGAGGGGAAAGTTTTGTGTAAAGTATCAGGAGAGTTAGTGGTAGAGCCAGGCCTAAGGCCTAAAATTTCCAACTTTCTATCCAGTGCCCTTTCGACTTCACCAGGCTGTCCCTTGCAAAGCTTTCCAATATAAAACCTGCATGCAAAGGGAGAATGCAAAACCTTAATGTAATCAAAATGCATTCAGTCATTCCAGACTAGCATTGTAATCACTTGTGAAGTATGTGAATGTCAGCACATTAATTGTAGTAAATGTGTGTTTAAATGTTCCTCTGACTAATTTGTCTTTTATAAATTAAATATTAATGACTACCTTTCACCGTTTGATACAAAACAAACTCCAGAGAAGAAGCAAGTCCTAGCTAGATCCAAAGTTAGATATGCTGAAGATATTCAAGCCCATCTCCCAACTCTAGCTGATTAATGAGACAAGAAGTGTCGCAGCATTTGGAAGCTATAATTTATTACATCTCTACTACATGCCAGATGCTTCACATAACACTCACTTCTCTATTTGTATTTTCTTATTGCCTTTCTCTCCTATTTCTAATTTATCCTTTTGTATCCTTATAAACCACCGTAACAAGTTTTCTGAGTAGCAAGTGAGATACAAATAACATACTCTTTCATAACCTCACCAAAAGCCTGTGAGGTAGGTATTAGACCCACTTTTGGGGGGCAAGGCCAGGAGAGGAATGAGACTACCAACTCAGAAAGGTTCAATAATTTTCCCAAGGCCTAGCTACGAATATGAAGATTTTGTTTCCCCATCTGTAAAATGGGGCCAGTACTAATTCCTGCATTCATTGGGCCTTGTGATAGTCAAATGATATGGTACACAAAATGTCTGTCACAGTACCTGACATACTGTAAGCCCTGGACAAATGTTAACTTTCATCTGTAATAGCCATAGACAACAATTTTCCCACTCTACTACATGACATCAGGGACTCAGGAGACATGCCCAAGCTGTCCTCACATTTCTAGGCATGTTTTCCTTCCATTTACATAGAGAACTGAAGGGAAAACAGCCTTGCACCATCCCCATCTCCATCCTCTCCCCTCACCAGTCAGGAGGATTCATAGTAACAGAATGATCTCATCTGAATATAATCTCCTTCTTCCTTTCCCTTCCCAACTCTGGGTAAGCTCTCAGACAGCAGAGGTACTCAGAGAGCAAAGGAGAAAGGGAAGCAAGAGGGCCTGGAAAATCCATTAAGGGGACATGTGGTCCCAACATCCAGGACAATGTTAGACTCCCACCTCACCAGAGGCGGGTGTGGAAATAGGATAATGGCCCGCCTGGAGGGATTCCAATCTCTGGAAATGGGAGCCCCATTTTTACTCCTAGAAGTCTGGTCACAGACGGCACACTCCTTTGGCCCCTGGAGGGTCTCTGAATGCTAATAGATTCTGTGGCCCCCACCTGGCTATTATATAGCACATCCCTTTTGACAATGGTGATTCACAGCAAAGGAACACCCCTTGGATTGGAGATGGGAATGACCACTTCAGCATTATCTCCATGGCATGATTACAGGAGCTGAGGTATCCTCCTATTGCATTCATCACCCCCAGTGGTATCCTAAGTCCCAATATTCCTTGAGGGAAATGTACATAGAGCACACTACTTCAGGGAGAATATGTTGGCTTCCTTCTACTAGGAAGAAAAAACAATGTGACAGAGGCCATGTTGTAGTGACAAGAACATGGGGTTCAAATACCAGCCAGATACCAGCTGAGTGCAGTTAAGTTATTTAATTTCTGAGTGTCATCATCAAAATAGAGATCACTTACATCTTTCAGAGTTGAGAGAAAGGCTCTGCATGCTGACATTTTAAAAGTATCTAGCACAGTCATATCCCACTCGCATCTCTTTTCTCCCATGTTCAGCACCAAGGATAGGATTAATCAGGACCATCAAGGTGTAGGCTGCCAAAGTTAAACTTTGCCTCCTTCGTTATTAAGGCTGAGGCCAGCCTTTGTTTTGATCTATCCTGGAGGAGTGAGTAGGAGAAGAGATTCCCCAAAAGTGGGCATTATGGTGGAAGCTATTGGGAGAAGTGGGGGGCTAAGGAGCAACAAGTCCCTCCCTTACCTGGTCAAACAGCTGCTTGCCAGTGGTGTTGGGCTGAATGGCAAATTCCAGCTCTGCGTCCATGGTGGTCACACGCACATTGATCTAGGATGAGATCAAAGGAGGCAAGTTAGTTGTCTGGCTCTATGCTCAGCAGAGCCTGGGACAAGTCTCTGTTCAACCACAGGAGAGGGAGCTAAGATGCAAGAACCTAAGACATTTAGATACTGGTGTGAAGGGAGACTATTGAAACAAACAATAACCTAGCCCCTGCTCCCAACCAGTTTACTGAAGACAAAAAACCCCATAGCTACAGGGCAATGCTTACCAAGGGGCAAATAAATGAATGCAAATCAACCTACTATTAAGAGGAAACAAGTGTTGACTGTACTTCTTCCACCTACACCAGCCAGCTCCAAGCCCACAGCATTCTCTCCCCACCTCTGATCTATAGCCTGGATTATCTACAGCACTGATCTTTGCAGAGGCAAGTTAAGGGCAGGATAAAGAACACTGCATTCTAAGCCTAGCATCATAACTGGTTCACTCTACAACCTTGGATAAGTCTTATCCCTTTCCTGGGCCTTAGTTCCCCTCATCTGTGCAAGGGCAGGAGTGCAGGGGGTGGAGGTTGTCAATTACACTAGGCAATCTCCAACAACCATTTCAGTGCTGACGTCTATGGTTCTATATACTGACTTACATTGTTAACACTTCCTGTATTTATGTCTCACTGGTCTCCCTAGGCTCAAGAGAGGAAAGGGGCCTCAACAGAGATAGGTGTGGGCAGCACAGAGGTGCTTGACTTCCCAAAGCCAAGTCAGCAGAGAGAAAAGGAACAGGGACAGGCCCAGATGGAAATACACAGTATTTCACAGGCACTAGAAAAAGTACCCTCCCTCTACCTTTAAGAAGAGATCCCCTAGCCAAAGTCAATGATAGCTGAAATTTCATCAATAGAGATATGTTCCTTTGGCTGAAAGCTTGGTGGTGGTGGTAATAGCCATAATAAGCAGCAGCTTTCATGTATGGAGACTTATTACTCACTAGGCACTTTATATGCACTATCCCATTTAATATCAACAATCACCCTGTGAAGTAGAGAGTATTATCTCCACAGTGGGGATGAAGACTTAGATATTTGCCTAAAGTCACATCACTAGTAAGTGGGGAAGACAGGGTTTGAATTCAGATCTAAGTCCAAGCCTCACAATTTAAACCAATACACCAAACTCCTCTTACACCAAAGTGTAAAATGTCTCCATTAAAAGAAATCAAAGATTAAGGTTTTTTTTGTTGTTGGACATTTTGCTTAAGTAACCTATATGGTATAGCCACAAGATGGTTTGTTACATGGTCATATAAAATATTCATAAAGACTATTTCATGCCCAAGGTAAATACTTCAGTAATATTAAGTAAGGAAGACTAAGCAACAAGATTTCATGAGCTCAACTTTGTAAAAAGTATGCATACAGAGGTTATTGGAACCATACCCAAGTGTTAGTCAGTCTTGGTTTTTGGGTAGTGATCTTATGAGTGCATTTTCCCTTCTTTAAATTAAAAAAAAACTAATCTACATTTTCTAAGATGCTCACATATTACTTACACTATTGGGAGGGAACTAAAAATAGAATTGTCAAAGATGCAAATCCCTATGGAGTGGGTAAGACATTAGGCCTTATCAGTCTTTGACACCTATGGGCCCTTCCTGAGCACAGGGGTCAGCTAGCAGGGAAGAGAGGGCCAGACAGCAATTTTGCCAGCTAAACAATTCTGATGAGGACCAGGCCTGGGGAACAATTTTGTAAATAAATCTCACCAGGGAGCCAAGGAGGAAATCTATTTCAGGATTGACAATGGGACAGGAAAGGCCATGAAGGCAGGAACAAGTAAGGCAAGTACCCCAGTGGGAGACAACGGGCAGGGTTAGCCACTTTGACTCAGTGTTACCTAGGCTTCCTGCCAATCCAGTGACCTCCACAGAATAGGCCCTCATAAGGTAGGGAGAATGAGGCCCAAAGGGCGGGAATTTGGCCTCAACATCTAGCCTTAAATCACCCTTGAGCTGAGTCAAGGGAGCCCTCAAAACACCAATGACTTGATAGGGATAGGAAAGAGTAGAAAAGGGACAGTGGCCCTTTTAGTGCATTGAGAAATTTCATTCTCACCTCAAGGTTTCTGTCTTAATTAGTTACCTCTCTAGTATCCAAGACTCAGTGGGTACTCACAAATATTGGCTAAATGAACAGTACTAAGCAAGGGGATATAAGAGATAGATATAGCATAGTATACAGAATCAGAGGTGGGAACATTTTACATCTTGATATTTTTGTGCCATGGACCTTTCCAAGCAGTTTAGTGCAGTCTATGGACCTCCTTCTCAGAATATTTGTAAATGCATGAAATAAAGTAGATACAAAGAGACCAATTATATTGAAATAGTTATCAAAGTTTAATATGTACTTCTTTATTATATTATATAATTACCTAACACTGGGTCTTATTAATTATTACTACTGTAATTTCAACTTTGTCTTTGGCATAAATGATATTTTGAGAAATCTATAATAAGTAAATCATGATACAAAAGTATCTTAGATTTCCACTGGTGACAAATTCATAGGTACTAACTTTTTTTTTTGGCTTACATTCATAATTGAAAGAGGGGCTAAATTTCAGTGAGAGGTTAGTGAAAACAAATATGTAATTTTCCTCCATCCAACTTCATAGATCCTTCCCACTTCAAATTATACCCATGGACTTCACGGAAGCTCAAGGACTCCAGGTTAAGAAGCTTCCTATAAATTTGTTTCAGTTTACCCAATATTAATGGAATAGTATGTTTAAAGAACTATGGTTGCAGTAGAGCTATAGGACCAGTCCCTGACCCCAAGGTACTTACTGAATAACAGGAAAATTATAATATACAAGGGAAACCCTGAGAAGTGCCATACCGGAACAGAAGAAACCTTTTGTGAAAATATGGATCCACAGTTCAAAGTGGTATTTGCACTGGTCTCTAAGGATAACCTGGATTTTGAAAAAGGGAGAGTGTGGGAATTGGGGGGAAGAGCACACAAATGCCCTAGGTAAAGAAAGAAATACATGCAACGGCCCAAAAGGAGACAGAGATAAAAGCATGCAGGTCTATACTGCTGAACTGAATGAATAAGCATTTTCAGAACTCTAATGGAAAACTGATTAATTCATAAAAGTGCTAACAAAAGATCAAGATGAAAAAAAATTAATTACATGGGACTGAGTGAACTGATGAGGATGATTATAATTTCTGTGACTTTCTGTTTGAATAAAAAAAACACATTTGTAATTAAAAAAAAACAAAGCATGCAGGTCTCCTCCAGGGTGAATGAGGCCTGCAAGGTGAAGAAGAGTGGGCAGAGAGGCCAGGAAGGTAGGTGGAAGGCCTTGAAGAATATGCTAGAAAGCTGGGCCTTAATCCTGTCGAGAGTGGCCAGCCACCCTGAAGGTTCTGAGCAGGGTGGGGCAGAATCAGAACAGGGCTTTTTAGAAGAAAGCACCCAGGGAGGACACCGAGGAAAGGGGTGGGGCTCTAGGGAACATTCCACAGCTAGGAGTTCCCTTAATTTATTTTTTTTAAGATTTATTTATTATTTATTTATTTATTTATTTTATTTTTGGCTGTGTTGGGTCTTAGTTGCGGCACGTGGGATCTTCGTTGGGGCACGCGGAATCTTTCATTGCGGTGCATGGGCTTTTCTCTAGTTGTGGTATGTGGATTTTCTATCTCTAGTTGTGGTGCGCAGGCTCCAGGGTGCATGGGCTCTGTAGTTGTGGTGTATGGGTTCCAGAGTGCATGAGCTCTGTAGTTTGCGGCACACAGGCTCTCTAGTTGAGGTGAGGGAGCTCAGTAGTTGTGGCACACGGGCTCAGTTGCCCCACGGCATGTGGGATCTTAGTTCCCTGACCAGGGATCGAACCCGTGACCCCTGCATTGTAAGGTGGATTCTTTACCACTGGACCACCAAGGAAGTTCCAGGAGTTCCCTTTAATTCACACTATTGGGAAGAATTTTCAAAGGAAATTCAGTGTCTCTTGCAGATCATGTCAATCACAGGTCATACCAATCTATCATCTTCAGGGGCTGGCCCACAAGTCCAAATATTTAACTTAAATATTTGGTAAATAAACGTTTCTTAAATAAATCAACTGGTAGAAAAGAACTCAGCCTGGGTTAAGAATAAGCATGTCAGAGAGGCTAGTACTGTACAGCTTCCTCCCTCCTAATAGAGCATCGCCCCAGAACAAGGGCTCTCCTCAAATCTGAAGCTGTCCAGCTGAAACCAAACTGGAACTTACTTCTCTAGAATCTCCGCTCAGAGTTTCTGTCATTCCACTGTGGCTGCTTCTCGAGGGAAAGCAGCCTGTGGTTTCCTGAACTTCACTGTGGAGACAAATAATCTTAGGTTTAAAAAAATTAGAAAGAAAAGCAAACACAAAGGGACTTCTCTTCTTGCCACCACTTAACTCAGAAGAAAATGTGAGTCATGAAGACAGGGTCATGGGTCTGTGTTCTCCTTTTTTTCTGTGTGTCAGAGGTAGGGGGTAGTAAGGGTAATAGCATGACTGGGGCTGAAGGTGATAGGTATAGGGCAGGAGTGTTGATCAAATAATATCCCTTGTTTTCCTTAAGAGTAATATGAGACCCAAATGTATACAAGGAGCTGCAGGCCCAGACCCACTGCCACACAGGGCCCACTGGTTGCTCACCCTAGTGGGCACCCACTGCCTTCCATTTGGGCCTTGCCTCTTCAAACTCAATGAGGAGAAGAGGGCAGTCTATTTTGAGAGGCAAGAACTTGAAAATAAAGCCTCCAAAGTCAGCAGAAAGTTCCCAGGCAGTCCCTCAGCTCAGCAGGAGTGGAGGAGCTAGCCTGGGTGGAGTAGCATTTCAAGATGTGGTCCCCAACAGAGAACTAACACCCTGTCCAAGCCTGTCCTTGAAAACTGTGTCTCTGGAGAACATTTAGAGTTTAAGGAACAAAAAAAGTCTGGGTGTGGGCGAGGTGACACCCTCTCATACACCCTAGCCCTCCTACCCCTAGCCCAAGAACAATAAATCCACTGTTATTTATTGAACAATTGAACACAGACACTTCCCACACCAAGCCTTTCATTGGACACTAACAAGCCCATCTCAGTGGTCTGTCATCCAAAGCCCTCAACAAACTGGGATCTCTCCTGTGTCCCCAGTTGGCTGGCCTAAGAAACAAAATAACCAGGCCACATGCTACCTCTGCCTTGGCTGCAACAGCTGGGGTCCTTTGCTCTCTGGACCTGGCCAGCTTCAAATAAGGGACCCTCTCTTCCCCTAGGGCCAGGAGCACCCAGATGAGCAGTAGCTGGGCCACAGTGAGGAGATCAGGGCAAAGTTTCCTCCTACTCACCCATGTCACTGAACTATAAGATGGCTCTTTCCTGGAAAGGAATTTGAGGGAGACAGAGGACAAAGCAGAGAGAGTCGAATAATCACAAGTGGCTTGTCTGAAGCATGGACCTGTACACAGAAGGCAAATGGCAAATGACCAGCCCCACGTCATGGATGAGGAAACTGACGAGCATAGAGGCAGGTAACAGAAGGATGGAAATGAACACTTACTGTATAGCAACTATGTGCCAAGCCCCTTCACTCAGAGTCTCACTTAACATCACTGAAACCACATTTACTCAGCCAGCAAGTGGTGAAGACAAGTCTTCTGGACATTCCCAGAGCACCATCCTTGACTCCACCTACCTCTCCAGTGACGCTGATTTCACTGCTGAGTTCAGACACCGCCTTGGCAACTATTTTGGCTAAGGGCCAAACACTTTAGCATAGGAAGCCTGGGCACATCTGGGAAGCACTGCTTGGGAAGGCCCCCTTGCCAGGGCAGAGCTTATGAGTCAGCCCAGTTGGGGCTGAGCTCAATGACATCACCCCTCACCTGCCACCTCACCATTCTCTTCAGAGGCCCAACTCCTCTGGGCTTTCAGTGGCACCGCTGCTATGGAGAAGGCAAAGGTAAGTGTAGGAGGGTGGCCAGAGGCAGGACAAGCCCTACCAGGGTAACCCCAGAACTTCAGTCTCTTCCCTGGACAGAGAGCAGTCACCACAGTGTCACTCAAACTGCCTATCCCCATTATTTAGGCTCTAGCACCTACCACTTCCTGCTTCCATAACTGGGGCCAGGGCAGGGCAGGGCAGGGCCTGGTCTGTCTTGCCTCTTGGGACGACAGCACTGCCTCAAGCAGCTGTTTTCCATAAGGGGTAAAACAAGGGTTGCTTTGAATCTCTAGCCTAGGAGGCATTCTCCCCCTTCCCCTTCCCCTCCTCCTCCTCCACTGACTCACTCACTTCCCTGTGGACTTGGAAGTGGTACCTGGTACAGTTATCTGTTCTGACCTCTTCCTGCCCATTTCCAGACCCTTAATACAGCTAGCAAGACCTGCCTAGGGTTAACCCTTCCTATGCCTGTGCTTTTTCCCAGTAGGTTCTAGAAAGGAGACCATACCCAACCCCATGCACACCCATACCTTTAATGGGTCAGCAGTAATTCTTTAATCACTCCAACCGCTGCAAAGGGCATGGGAGAAAAGGGTCCCCTTTAACTTGCTTTGGCCCAGTCCTGCCTTCCAAAAGCTCCCTGAGAAGCATTTCAACTGGGAGATAAGGGCATATTGGACACTGGGTGTTACTCCTCCAGTTATCATATACTTAGGGGAGTAACCCCAAACAAAACTAACCCCTCTTAGCAATAAGAATATAACTACATTGTCACTATAGGAGGAGAGCTCAGGACAGAACAAAGCTGAAAAGGTCAAAGGTCAGAAACAGTGAGGTTACCTTAGTAAGCTACAGCTTCCCCATTAATCCAGCCTTAATTGCACAGCCTTTTGCTCAAACTCAGACTGAGGTAGAGTCCCCCTCTTCTTCTCAAAACATGAAGGTCAGGAAGGAAACTAGCTCCTCACCATTTATACCTAACTCCAGGACTTATTTTCAAAATCAGCTCAGCCAAACCATATCCCAGGAGCAAACACCACCCACTCCCCTACCCCCCACCCCAGCTCATCTCTCCTTCCAAGGCACAGGGGGCTGCCCCACAAGCTCCTTAGCATAGCCATTCCTCCTCTTTAAATTTCCTCAAGATTTCAATCCACTCATCCTAGAATCTCATCTGGCACCTCCAGAATAAACCCTTCTGAACTTCTCATCCCTATTCTCCAAAAGAATAAGTAATCCAGAATCCCCAACTATCAGACCTGAAAGGAACCTTAGAGATCACTTGATTCAAACTCTGCAATATACAGCTGGGGAAACGGAGGTCCAAGGAAGGGGAAGCACTGGCCCAGGGTCACACAGCTGCTGGACAGTGTGAGAGCAACAAGGATTAAAAATCTGGCTCTTGAACCACTGGCCATAATAAGCAATAGAAACATCCTAGCACTTGGAAAACAGTAGACACATCAGGCTGTTGAGCTGGAAAGACTATGTGGAGGAGGCAGGACCAGCTTGCTTCCATGAAAAACTCCAAGCTGACACCGAATGGAAGTCTAGTTTATGACAGAGGGCAAGCCTAACTTTCAGGCTCTGATACATTCACCATCACCCATTCTAGGGAGACTAAACCTTTTATAACAGCATGGAAGGAAACTCAAAGATCCCTTGTTTCTAGGACAGTTTCTTTTGCAAAAACTTGGATAGCAACTGATTGGGAAGGTCCCTGGCAGCAGTCACAGCCAAGACCCAAGCTGGAGGTTGGGACAGGGCGGGGAGGTACAGAGAGGGTGGAGACGACACAGCAAGGAAAGAGGCAGGGAATTTGAAGAACGGATTTATACCTAGATAGCCAAGAACAACAGATTCTTCAATTCTCATAAAACTTTGAAGCTGCCGAAAGAAAAGGAAAGAGGGCCCATCATTAATAAAATAAGTCTCTCAAATGGGTTAAGCCCCTCTCTGGGGCCCCACCCAGCTGGGCTTCAGTCTCTAGCATCAGTTTCCTGCTTGACCCAACTTCCTGCCTACAAGTTTCACAGGAAGTATTTATAGACTGGAAACACAGACCCTTTGCAGCTGCCTGGAGACACCAGTTCTGCCCAGAGCACCAGAAGAGGGCTCTACTTTCTGTGCTCAATAACACATCACAGCGACCTCCAGCATCCCAGCTCTGAAAGGCACTGGAGCTGATCTAAGCCTCAGCTTGGGTTCCATCATTACTCATGGGATTTCTGCCCTGTCCTGTGCTTCTCGGTATTAAAATTGCTGAAGCCAGGATCAGTCAACTATGCAGGAGCAAGGGGACGCTTCCAGGGTAAATCAAAAAGTTGTTTTCTAAACTTATGGTTAACAGTGGGGAAAGGGAGGAAGGGATAAATTGGGAGATTGGGATTGGCATATATACACTATTACATATAAAATAGGTAATGAGGGCTTCCCTGGTGGCGCAGTGGTTGAGAGTCCGCCTGCCGATGCAGGGGACACGGGTTCGTGCCCCGGTCTGGGAAGATCCCACATGCCACAGAGCGGCTAGGCCCATGAGCCATGGCTGCTGAGCCTGCGCATCCGGAGCCTGTGC
>NC_041234.1:42515302-42553639 GCF_002837175.3 Physeter macrocephalus | reverse complement strand
TCACTTTGCTGTATACCTGAAACTAACATAACATTGTAAATCAACTATACTCCAATAAAAATTGAAAAAAAAAAAAGCAGCTCTGTTTTCAACCCCAGAGCTAAGCTAAGGTCAGCTTCCTGCCAACGTTGCTGGTCAGCCAACAGCCAAACCTGGTATCTGGGGAACTCACAAAATTGCAGCCCTCGTCCCAGAAATAATGGTCAAAGTTCTTTGAGGAACAAATCATGGTATAGCAGAAAGAGGCTTTGGAGTCTCTCTGACCTTCCTTTCTGAAACTCAGTTTTCTAATCTATAAAATGGGTCTAATAACATCAACCTCACAACAGGGTTACTGGGAGATTTAAGTTAAAATAACAGACATGAAAGTACTTGGTATATCATTAGTAGAATGTGATGATTACTAACCCCTCCTTTTTTAGCCATATTATTACAAATATTCTACCTCTCTGAAATGATTTAAAACAAAAACCTGTTCGACTGCACCTAAGGGCTATGGATTGCCCAAGAAGACCTCCAGAGAGCCCTTCTAGCATAAAGGACTCTTTGACTGTGGGGGCAAACTCTAAAAACATGATTAGATTTCTACTTGGTTAGACAGTTTGAAGCCATGCACATCAGGTAGACACACACACATCCTTGCATTATTTTAAATGTTTTCTCTCTTGGGAAGGATGGGGATTTCCCCCAAGAAGCAGAGCCCTGAGGGGAGGCAGAATACAACAGAGCACCTATGCTACCTTGTCCTTTTAAAGGCTGCCTGATCTTCTTTCCTCGTTCTAGGCTCTGTCTTGCCATTTTCTCCAAACATGTCCCATCAATATATACAAGTTCCCAACCCTTCAACACAACACACTAAGATGTTCAAACTCCTTCAGATGTTATCCAGAAAAATCACAAACTTTTTAAAATACAGATTCCCTGGCTTCACCCACAGAGATCATGATTTCTTATTATGTAAGAAGCAGGGCCTGGGCATCAGAAGTTAAGAGCTTCAGATGATTCCAAGGCCCAGCCAGGTTTGGGAACCTCTGGCATGGAATGCAGCCTCTCATGTGCTGGTGTTAATACGGCCACAGGGATGCTTGATGGAAGGGAAACAAAGCCAAGTAAAGAGCAGTAACTACAGGGACATCTAGGCCGGTGAGCCTAGTGAACTGCTCTCCAGAGTTGAATGCAGCTCACCTCCACAAAAGATCAGGAATGCAGTCAGTCCTGCTACTGCCCCCAAAGCCCTCTGCAACCTGGTCTCTTTATTTGTAAAGTAGGGCAGGAATTATCCTTGCCCCTCCCTACCTAGTATCATCACTTCCCACCACCACAGACACTATTATGTACTAAAGCAATTTCTCTCTTGTAGGAGGAACATAGCTTTGTACTCTAAAAACCTGAGGGCAGCATCCAGCTCTGCCAATAACAAGCCATGATCTCTCAATCATCCTATCTGTAAAATGGGCATAATGACATCCACCTGGCAGACGGTTGTGCAGTGGTAATGTGGTGTTTCCCAAACTTAACTGTTGGGAATCATTTGTGGCACTAGTTTAAAAACCCAGATTCCTGGACTCCACTTCAAGCTTACTGAAACAGACTCTCCAGAGGAGGAGCCTGGGAAGCAGTAGCTTTGTCCCAAGTGATTCTTACCCTCTGGGAAGTTTAAAGAAATATCACCTGACACAGATGCTGTTGAGATGAAATGAGAGGGCAGACCAGAGCTCCGGTCCTCCAAAATGCTTCCTGGCCCAGAGATCCTCATAGCAGGAACCTTTAGGTCAGAACCCAGCAGAGGATGCTCTGCAGGCAGAAGAGGGAGGAGGCTTTGGAATTCCAATCAGAAAGCTAAGTGCAGGACTTCCCTGGTGGTCCAGTGGCTAAGAATCCACCTTCCAATGCAGGGGATGTGGGGTTCCATTCCTGGTCGGGGAACTAAGATCCCACGTGCCCCCGGGCAACTAAACCCGCAGGCTGCAACTACAGAAAAGCCCGCTTCTAAGACCCAGTGCAGCCAAAAAAAAAAAAAAAAAAAGGAAGACAGCTAAGTGCTTTCTGGAATGACCATACCCTCAGGCCACTGTCCAGAGCCTTCCATTATCTTCCCATCTAGTTAAGAATTAGACAGTGGGAGGAAACAACTGGTGCAAATACCTCAGCAGCCAAAACACATTGATCAAAATACTCTAATTAGGGCCCCAATCAAAATTTTGTCAAGTTCTCTGTCCCTTAAACACTTTCTCTTGGGAGAACTTTCAGGCAAGGAGCAGACCTTAAATGATATTCTCCCTTTCCTGGATGCTCTGGGAACTTGGGGAACAGAAAAGACATGGTGAGAGGGTGTTGCATTTGCATATAGATGTGAACAGACTGAGGGTGGGAGTGAGCGTGGGACTCTAGAATAGGTGTGATTAATAACAGTGCACTGGAACCAGCTCATACTAGAGCTGATCATGTGCCACTCTGTACAACTCCTCCTTCAAAGACCTTGTATTGGTAGTTTGAAATTAGCCATGGTGAGAGTATTTACACCACAGGGATTAGTAAACAGTTCAAATCATGGCTTCACCAGAGAGTCTGTTGTGAAACATTTACCAGCACATGAAACACACGTGAAGTAAGCCACCTTTAGGCCCATTTTACAAATGAGGAAACTGATCTCAATAAAGGGAAGCAACTGCCATCTTCTAGTTGCATGATCTGCCAAGATCCAGGTCTGTCCAACTAGCAACAAATCCCAGGCTCTTCCTACCAGCACCCCAGGGCAGTAGGAAGCCGTTGTCAACAAAAAGGGAGCTGACCCAAAGGGCTCCTCCATCAACTAACAGCCAAAGGGCACCTAAGTGCACCTGGTGTACCACCAAGGAAAGCAAGAGATAAAGAGCCCAGGACTGAGACATGAAGGCATCAAGAGACAGTTTCATACCCACCAGAGGAGAGAGGCTGGAGTGGAGCAGGGAATGGGTTGGAAAGCCCCAAAAGAAACCACAGCACTTTCTTAAGGTCTCTTTACAAATACATGACGGAGAGTGTGGGTTCTGGAAGGAAGCCCTGGGGGCACTGCAAGTCCCTAGATCTCTTGAAGCATCAGTTTTCCTGCAAGTAAAATGGGAGTAACAATGCCTACCTCACAGATTGTTGTGAGGACAGCATTATCTCCTTTACTCATAGGAAAGGACCTGGCTTGGCACCTAGCATGTATTAGATGTTTGATACATTTTAGTTCCTTTCTCCTGCAACCTCATTATCCAATCCAGGACCTCTGGCTCACCCTTATACAATAAAAATCCTAACCCCATGTGCACAGTGCTTTACATTTTAAAAGACACTGTCCACATGCATTCTCTCACTGAACTCAACTCTGTATGAAAGGCATAGCAGAGATGAGCACCATTTTATAGACAGGAAAAATGCAAGCTCAGTGAGGTAAATGGCAATTTGCTCAAGTGTGAAGGAGACAGGACTAGAACCCAGGTCTCCTCAACTACTAGCAAGTACACTGTTCTTTGCCCTTCCAAGTTTCTCTTATTTAAGGTTGCAAGAGAGTCCTTCCAAAGGCTTACTTGCTATCATTTATTTCATCCAAGAAATCTAGTGGCCTCTGGCCTCTAGCTCTGTCTCAGGGTGCTACAAGAGGGGCTCTCCTTGGGATGGGAGAAGATCAAGGCAGCACAGGGTGGAAGCAGTCTTTCTTGTAGTGGAGGGAGCCACACCATTAGTTGGAAGCAACCAGCCAAAAACAGTGGGCCAGTAACCTTGAGACAGTCCCTTCCCCCTCTAGGTTGGAGTGTCCCTAACTGTACTGGGTAGGTCTTGATCAGTGGTTTTCAGTTTTATTACTTTTTTTTAGCAGCTTCCTCCATCTTCATTCTCCCAAACAGAAAATCTCATGAAATTTCAGGATATAAAGTACATAAAAGTAGAATTGTTCTGGTCGAAGGATGGCTACAGCTCCCCAGGCAGCTTGGCCAAATACAGTTTGCAAACCACTGGACTAGCAGCTTGGGGGAAGGGAGGGAACTCCAGTTCTAACCTTGTAAAATTCTGCTCATCTTAACTCTGCTGATTCCTTAGAGGACTTAAAGACTCCCTGGGGCTCAGTTTACCCATCTATGATATGAGGTGATTGGACCAGTTAGTCTCTAAAAGCCCTTTTTTGCCTTGTGATTCTAGGAAAAGGGACCCCATCAATCCCCGTGGTAGAGAACTGTGATGAGAGACCAACAAGAGCAAAGCCTCATCCCTACACCCAGAAAGCCCCTCTGCCTCTGATGACTGAACTTAACTCTACAGTCAGTTCCTCAAGCGCTGGCAGCTGGGCGGGTGGGCAGACAGGCAGGAAGGCGGGCGCCCCACCCTCCCTTGCACAGGAAGCTAGCTACATCCTCTTTTCCCCACCCCAGGCAGCACATCTCCAAAGGTCCCCAGAAGAAGTAGTGGGGGCGGGGAAAGAAAGAGGATGGGGCCTGAAAGGAAACTGAACATGCAAATCACCTTAGTGTTCTAGGCAGCCATCTGGTTCAGAGGGGAGTGACTGAGGCCTGGGGAAAAGCAACAAAACAACCCCAGTCTCTACTGGGGTATAGCTCCCCGGACAAAACCTTGCCAAAATGGCCTATGGCTGCAGGAGTCACAAGGCATGGGCAGCCTGGGCCCACCCACTCCTTGCCACTGAGTTTCTCCAGCCTGAAGAGCTGGGCCTCATTCACAGGTGTTTACAGTTCTTTCTTAGAGTAAGAACACAGACATGCCATGGGTGGGTGGGTGTACACGAGTTAACACTCGAGGATAGAGGGGCTCTTCATGCCTCTCAAAGCCAAGGAGGCAGGCACCAACCCACATGGCCACACTACCAGCCCACTTTCCCGCGCCCGCCCCCATACCCGGTGACTGGGCCCCAGCCCTCCCCACATCCTGTTCTCAGAGAACACGTGGCTGCCTGGGGAAAGATAATGTCATTACCACACTTCCCCTCCCTGGAGGAGGCTTTGGTTGACTGGGGAGGGAGCTGGAGTAACCTGCAGTAATCTCCCAGTTTCACAGACAGGGACAGGAAGGGTGACCAGCTAACCATGGGAGCACCTTCCACACTGGAGGACCCATGCCTAGAGAAAGATGGTGATGGTCCAAAGTACTTCTGGGAAAACGAATTTTCTGAGAAAACACAAATTGGCAACTTCTCCTATATTTGGAAACTGAAAGAAAACATGCCAATGCTCTTCCTTGATTAATGAACCAGGAGATGCAAAAATACAGTAAACATATTTTTTAAAGGCTCCCAAACATCACTGAAGTCTCACTACACATGGGTTTTAGATGCCAGTATCAGCATTTCTGCTAAAGCAACATGATTTGCACAGGGTCTTAATGGGCCTAGAGTGGCTTTGGCCACTGGATAAAAGAAAATGACTTCAGACCAATAGGAACAGCTCCCCCAACAAGATCAGAGGAAGGGATGGTGAGGGGGTACCACAGTCTGAGCCCACTCATTGTTCAATTTCCGTTCACTCCTCTCTGACCAGCTGACGCCCTGGATCCCCCCTTGTCTTCCCTTCCCAGACTATAAGTAGCAAAGAATGCGGTTGAACATTCCATCTGAATATTCAGGGAGGGCCCTCCTCATTCATCCAGGGTGAGAAATCAGAAGGCAGATGCCATTCCACAGCACTGCCTCACTAAGTGCAGACCTTCAGTGCAGCATAATCCCAGGCTAGATTTATATGGGAGACCTTGGCTGACTACCCCTAAACAAGTCGTCCCCAGTCCCAACCAGCCTGCTGCTCTCTGACACCTAATCTTGCAGCCCAATCTAACTCTTGCCCCCATCAAGGAACAAGGTTTGTCATATAGGCCTTAAGAAAATACCAACTCTTAGCACCTGCCTCCAGTGGATGTGCTGAAGGCTGAAGAGTGCCATCTGGCATCACACCTGCCCTAGGTATCTCTGTTTGTAGCCACAGTCTTCATTTTTGTCATGGTAACCTTCCTGGAAGCAGAGGTATAGAGAGACCAAATAATGCCCTTGAGCTCTGTGGATCTATGATTGTTTTGGAAAAGTCCTAGGGCAGGGTGAGGGGGGCAGTCAGTAAGAGAACAGGGACATGACATCCAGCTTATTAATTTTGGTCCCTATGTAGATTAACATAACTTCTTTAAATGCTGGCTCTGTATTTTTTGAGTTGATAAAGCCACATCTTGCCCTCCAAACCACAAGCTCAGCTACTAATTTACTGAGACCGGTAAAAACTGTTTAACCCATCCAACCAACAATACCAGGGTTTTTAGCACCCCTACCACCAGAAACTTACAATCTTTGTATCCCCTAATGCTAAGGTTGAGCATGCATGAAACCACTCACTCCCAACACATACACACATCAGAGTTCTTCGGGTAGGGTAAGAAGCACCCACACCCTAACTTTGGTTTAGTTTCTTTCCATAGCATCAGGAAAGAGGCCCACCAGAATCGCTATAGAAATTACCCGGCAGCCTCTCTTATGGCCCAGGCAATAGATATTGTTCCACAATCCAAAGTGAGTCCTAAAATTGTACCTACAATTCTAATAAGACCTAGAAAAGCAAACAGGGCCACGTCTTATCTACCTCAGGTGTTTCAGAAAGGACCTCTACCCCTGACACAGTCACATATACACACATGATTGCTTCACACACCACTATGGACCAGGCCTTGAGATGATTCTGATGCTTGCAAATGTGCATTGCGAAAGTGTGTGAGAGTGTTTTTGTTGGGGAGGGGTTGCAAGTTCATGGGGAATTACCGTGCTGTACAGCAAGAGCAGTGATAGAGGTAATCAGAGGGAACTGTGGAAACATAAAGGGGCACCCAGGCCATAATGGAGAAGGCAGGAGGGCAGGTTTCTAGAGAAAGAGCAGACCTGTCCTGATTGACAAATAATATTTTCACAGGAAAAAGATGTTAAAGGGAAAGGGAAGCTCATGGTATTCCAGGTAGACAAATAGCCTGTATAAGGACACAGAGTGTAGGCCCTTCAAATGCCACAGGAAAGTATACAATATATGAAATCCCTCCCAAAAGTACAAAGTTAAGAATCAAGTCCTCCTTTCCTAGCTCTCTGACCCTCTTGCCAGAAACTATCAGAAGAAAATACATTAGAGATCTTTCCACCACCACAGTATTAAACACTAGCTCATCAGATGTGGGGGAGAGGCGTGCCACAGGCAGAGACAGAAATCCCTGAAGACAAAGCCAGACAAGGTGGCCTAGTATACAAGATATAGGTAGGAAGCTGGTCCTATTCCGCACAGCCTCACTGAGGTACCAGCTTAGCTTAATGAGCACTCCCTACCCTAGCTTCCACAAACCTTGGGGGAACCACTCTCCAGATCTTGAGGAATCCTAATACAACCCAATTTCAGTCCATATGGAAAACCTGTCTACCCACAGATAGATCTGGAAGGGTGACCAGACTAAGATCCCCCTGCACCCTACCCTACCACACACACACACACACACACACACACACACACACACACACACACACACACACACACACACACACACAGGAAGTGAAAGCTACCAGCACAGCAAAGGCTTGGGGTGGGCCTCAGCTATGGCTGCCTAGCTTCTGCAAAGGGGTGGGGACCCAATGATTTCACAAACTGTTTTGCCTTCTTGAGTAAGGGTTCCTCTAACCATTGTGTCCTCTGCACATTCTCTCTTCTTCCCATCCCAAAACCATCCTGTCTAACCTGGGTCTCATAATACCCAACTCTCTCATCTTGGGACTTCCAAGGCTCCCCGGAGCTGGGGTTCTTCTTCACTGAGCAACAGATTCACCCACACAAATTCTTGGACTGTTTCTCCTCAACGGGCTGCAGTGGAAGGTAGTGCAGTGCAGGGAGCACATTTACAAATTAGAGGAAAAGCCTAACTAGGGTCCTAAAATTCTTTGATCTCAAATACTTAAAGAGGGCAAAATACAATGAAATAAATTAAGAGAAAAGAGGCTTTTATCAAGCATCTTCAATATGCCAGGCACCCTTCTAGGTATACTTTCATGCTCATGCGCTCTTTTCTCTCTCATGAATTCCAAGGAAGTGGGTGTCATTTTTTATCTCCATTTTAAAGATGGAAAACTAAGATTCAGAGGGTTAAATACCTTACCCAATGTCATGCGGCTATAAATAATGGTTGAAAATAATTCTACAGGGGCTTCCCTGGTGGCACAGTGGTTAAGAATCCGCCTGCCAATACAGGGGACACAGGTTCAAGCCCTGGTCCGGGAAGATCCCACATGCCGCGGAGCAACTAAGCCCGTGTTCCACAACTACTGAGCCTGCACTCTAGAGCCCACGAGCCACAACTACTGAGCCCGCATGCCACAACTACTGAGCCCGCGCACCTAGAGCCTGTGCTCCACAACAAGAGAAGCCACCGTAATGAGAAGCCCACGCACCACAACAAAGAGTAGCCCCCACTTGCCACAACTAGAGAAAGCCCATGTGCAGCAACGAAGACCCAACGCAGCCAAAAATAATTAATTTTTTTAAAAAAGAAAATAATTCTACATAATTGGCCCACCTAATTTATCTTATGGCTACCATCTTCCTTTCTCTCAAGTCACCCTGAACAATGCCGACCAGACACCGGCCCAAAGAAGTCAGGAGAAAAACCTGAGGCAACTCTACTTGCAATGCTCACCATTAATTGTCACCTTAAAACCATTTAAGCTAGCCTCACTCACTGACTATTCACAAACATGCTTCAGTCCCTAAGGGTCGGAACATCTTTACACATTCCACAAGTCTTCTATACTGTTGGGCGTACAGGTATAGGGCTTTGGGGACAGAAAGCAGCCCTGGTCACCCCTCAGGAAGCTCAGTGGTTGAGTCTCCCAAGCCTAGTAGCCTAGAGTTGGGTGGGTATCTACAATCCTAGGTGTGTTTGGGGAAGGGTGGGGACAGCAGAGGAGAAAAGAGAAAGCATTCCAAAGCAGATCTGGTACAACACCTCTTATAATCCTGGCTTTTCCAGGAGAATGACTCACCCTTGGCATCATACTCTCTCCATTACAGGATTCCCAGGAACTCGGCAAGAATGGGCATGGGTGACCAAATAGTCATATACCCACATAAACACACAACAGTTAACAAAATGCAAACCTCCAGAACACTGGATGTAAGGGCTCCAGATAGAGCTGGGAATGCCTCCCTGTCTGGGTAAAAGCTACGCTCTAATATCACCCCTACAACAAATGGTCTCAGTATCTTACTCCAAAAGTACCCAGGATTCCTTCTGTTCAAGCATAGTCTGGAAAGAACACAAAGGAGGCACCTTCTCAAAAAGCCAGGATTGATTTTAGGAGGCTCAGCAAAGCCAGGGATGAAGTGTGTGGGGAGGAGCAGGAAGAGTTAGCCCCTACTCCAGAATCCCCTGCTGAATACAGCTTTGGACTTTTGTGATTTTGTTTTCAAATCTCCCTAATTACCATCAACAGGAGCTGCTTACTTATCAGATTTGGGGCCATCTGAGATGAAAAGCTAAGTCTTACACAGGAACAGTGAGCTGGAGGAGAGCATCATCAATCGGGTTCTTTCCCCTCCAAGAAGGATACAATTCTAATTCTAACCCCCAGTGACTATGACACCAAGTATACACCAGAAGGAGACAGAGTGGTTTGGTTAGTTAGTAACCAACACAGAAGGGACTAGCTACAAACATCCCAATCATAAATCAGGAGTCAAAGGCCTACCATGTGCCTGGCTCAGGAAAGAGGAACCATGAGTTTATAAGAAATTGGTATATAATAGGGACTTTCCTGGTGGTCCAGTGGTTAAGAATCCACCTTCCAATGTAGGCGACGCGGGTTTGATCCCTGGTCAGGGAACTAAGATCCCACATGCCGCAGGGCAACTAAGCCTGTGCGCTCAAGAGTCTATGTGCCACAACTAGAGAAGCCCACGCACCGCAACAAAGAGCCCACATGCCACAATGAAAGATCCCGCATGCCACAATGAAAGATCCCGCATGCCACAACGAAGATCCCACATGCCTCAACTAAGACCCAACACAGCCAAATAAATAAATAAATTTTTTTTTAAAAAAAAAAGGATTTTGGAATCTTAAAAAAAAAAAAGAAATTGGTATATAACTTGGTAGGGTAAAGCATAGATTACCAGGGGTTGGCAAACTGTTTCTATGGGCCACATATGGTCTCTGCTGCATATTCCCCTTTTTTCTTTTTAACAATGCTTTTAAAATATGAAACCTATTCTTACAATACATACAAAATCAGGCCTCACGGGCAGTTTGCTAATTGCTAGACTAGGCTAGTAACTCCACTGACTATCTGCAAGGTCTCAAACCTGGACAAATAGCACTCTTCACATTCTACTTTCCATAGAAGATGGGCAGCAAGAGTCTTATCTGAAAGTTAACCAAAGAAAACTGGACCAGACCATCATACACAGTAGCCTATTCCCTTCTTAAGTAAAGGCAGTGGGGGAAAAAAAGGTAATAAGCTTAGACCACTAACCATCTACTCCCCAAAGGCTCATTCAGATACCAGAAAGGCCCTGGGCCAAGCTGACCCCCCTCTATAGCAGGCCCAAGACCAAGGGCTGAATCAAGGATTGCCGGGCCCCTAGGCCTCTGGCTCAAACCCCTGGCCTTGAAGAGCAAGAGGCATGCATGAAGGAGAAAGAAGAAGGGGACCTTCCTAGATGGCCTATTAAGGGCTAAAGAAACAAAGGGACATATGTGGCTTGTTTCCCTCCCTATCCCCTTAGAAAACATTTGGAGAATAAAAGGAAATCAAGGAGCTGCCAAACTCAGCGGGAGGGACAGCTAAGAATGAAACTAATGCCAACCACAAAGCTCCAAGGCTAAAGACCTCCATTAGTGGCCAACACTGCACACAAGCCTTTCTCCTCTGGACGAGGTCTAGGATCTTCAGGGTCCAGTTAGCACTTCTCTCACAAGGAAGTGGTGAAAAGAAACAACCATTCAGGAGTGCCCACCTTCTAACCTCCCACTTCATGCCCTGGCTCCTCATACTTGCCCCTCCTGTAGAAAAAAAAAAAAGAAAAACAAAACATATGTGTGAAAGTACGTGTACTCTAAAAGTCAACTACTACTAAGAACTGTGGGCTTCTGGATACAAGGGATACACCAACAGCTAATGCTCAGATGCAGCCCTTTCCTCCTCCCTAGCTTCCAGATTCTTCCCCCAGGAGACAGAAGGCTTCTAGGGAATCTAGCCTGACTCAAGGGAGGGAACAGGAGAAGAGATGCCTTCAAATCAATTCAGCAGCTATTGAGCACCTGCAAAGTGTGGGGCAGGGTGCTGGGCACTGAGAATACAGAGATTATGACAAGCCCCTCCTTCAAAGGGTTCCCCATCTAGTAGTGAAAAGATGTAATTATTGGATACCAAAGAATGCAGTGTGTGCTATATATCCACCCTGAAGCTCCCAGTCACCTTTCTCTTCAAATAAAAAGTTCCTTTGGAGGCTGGTAGGAGAAAAGAAACCAAGATACCCTCTTAGCACTGCCTGGTTCTCCACACTAAGCACCTTCTTGTGCTCCTGGAAAGACTGGGAGCAAAGCCCTCTTTCCAATCATAAAAGGAATTTATTCTCTAATTGGGGTGCCACATACAAAACAGTGGGAAATAATAAAAGACCACGCTATGATATGGTGCCAGGGCTTATGAGAGAGCTTGGTGTACTCTGAAAGTATAGGAGCAGCAAGGGCTGGGACCCAGTCAGATGTAAAGGCCATCCAGCTGAAGCAGGAAGTGGAGAATCAGCAGTCTTCAGTTCCAAAGCACCTTGCCTTGGACACAAGGCAGGGTCCCAGCCCAGCACTTCTATATGGAACTGAGGAATGAAGTCACCAGGTCCTTGGGCTCTTACTCACCAACTCCCTGTATGTAATGTTCCCACTAACTGAATGCCTTGGTGGCCACAGCATTACTCACTTTCCATCCTGTCCTATCCTTTCTCTCCCACCACCACTGGTATGCAGATGCCTAGCCAGTGAACTCGAGCTCTAAAGAGAGCTGCTTACCTCCCTGGGGTCCAGTTAGTTTCTTTGAACCTCACCCCTTCCTCTAGTACTTGAGGTGGGGAGTAGTGCATAACTCCCATCTCATCCAGGCCCAATAACCAAGTTTAGAGGATGCCCAATTGAGCTGTCTGGGCCACCTTTACTTCCAGCTACAAATGGAGTGGAAACAGCCCTAGACAAAGTCTCAGCTCAGCTTAGTTATATTCATGCTGTGTTGGCATGGGCATGGGCCTCCGTTTCTTAGTCTCAGTTTTCTCAGATGTAACATGGAGAGGCTTCAGTTAGGGATGAAGTCATCAACCCTAGCCCAAAATTAGAATATCCTACGAGACCTCTTAAAAAATACTGATGCCCAAAGCCCTAAGCCAAAACATGAATCAGAGTCTACAACATGCTTCCACAAGCTGGCCGAGACCAACTAACTGTATAGGCAAGCTGGACTTCCCCAATGGATCAGAAGGCTGTTCCCATGCAGAACTCAACACCCTACTATAAGAAGGGCAGCCCTAACAGTTAAACTCCACCTTCATTCTAGCCCTTAGGGCCACTAGGGTCATGAGTTCAAATTTCCCCCTTTTCCCAACCTTGCTTCAAATCCACAAGAAAAGAATTCAAATGCATCAGCACTAGTAAATTCAACCTCACATGCTTTGACATTAAGCAACCATTATGATTTTTCCTTCTTCTAAAAGACCAGGCCCATCTGCCATTACAAACTGGGTTTCTCCATTGCCACATCTGGTCTCCATGGCCCAACTTTAAGGACCTCACACTCTACACAACGGGAATGGTGACAAGGGAGAGCTGTTCCTCCTGCTTCCACAGCCTTTGACTGCTCTAGTGACACATTGCTTAGTGACAGCGTCACATTCCTGAGGGCTTACCAACTACTTGTGACCAGGAACTATCTGGCCAGGGACTACACTAAACTGTCTACACCTCATGATGTCATCCTATTGCCTGTTTCTGGGGGGCTGCCCAAGTACTACCTTTCCAGAGCACCTCTTCCTTCCTTACCCAGATCAGGCCAGGTCTGACTCTTGCCACCCTTGCCTGCCCAACCCTCTACCCAATTATGCTCCATAACATTCCCAAGGCCTTTCTATGAAGGGTTCTCCTCTAAGGCCAGGTGTAGCTGATCACTCCCAACCTCTCAGAGCTGGTAGAGTTGCCATTTGGCCCAGTATCCCACAGAATGAGAACATTTCTGAGATGTGTGCCACAATCCCCCTACCCAAGGTGGGGCAGACCAGCCTCCATTGTTGAGGGAATGTAACATCTCTGAATAAATCACAGACTTGAGGAGCAGGAATGGCGCTCAGAGATTAGCCAAACCAACTCCTCGCAGAACAGACTGTGGTCCCAAAAGGGGCAAGGGCCTGGTCAAGATTGCCCTGGGAAGCTAGTAGCAGAGCTCAGACTAAACTCCAGCTCTTCAACTCCAGAAGAGTGCTCTTTCCACAATTCCCCAGTACCTCTTCCACTAACGCTCCCGCCAAGGTCCAAACAAGACTCTACATTAGCTAGGCCGTAGCAATCCCCAAACAATTCTCACTTCCTAACAAGCAACATCTATGTGTCCAAGAGCAAGGTAAAGCCAAGTAAGTTATTGGTCCAACCAGATGGAAAGCTCAACCAGCCTTGAAGGCAGTGGTCTGACATTAGCAAGAAGGGTAACATACGAAGCCAGCTACAAAACAAGTGTCAGGCCAGGCCCCAAGCAGGCAGAACACAAACATGACAGGTGGACATCCACACACAGATCCCAACTACTACAATTCTCTCTAAACTTTATTCTTCACTCATGATATTTTAGGAGAGACTAAAGGGAGGTTGAGCAACTATTAGAACAGGGGAAGGACCTGACGTTTAAAGCTGAAACTTATTTTCTAGCCTCAAAACTCTGGCCTAATCATAACTAGAGCTTAAGTCCAGGCCTTTATGAAACAACACTCATCTCCCCTTTCTACACCCCCTACCCCATGCAAAGTCTAAAACCAAAGTCTAATGTTTCCCACTGAACTCTTGTGTTCCTTATTCATTAGCTGAGTGATTTCTGCAGTCACTTAACCTCTCTGAGCCTCAGTTTCCCCATATGAAAAAGTGGGGTTAATAATTCCTAACCTGCCAACTGGAAAGAGTTAATGAATATCAAATGACATAATAATAATAGTGGTAAAAAGGGTTTGGACAACTACAATGCATATCGCAAATGTAAAGATTATCAGTATTTGTGTTGGGGACTTTTTTTTTGGTCCAGACATGGGGTGAGTACAGCTAGGAACACTGGAAAATAATTGCAGGGCAATGCCAGCCAACCTATAAAGGGATTCCTTCAATTCACATCTGACAGGGCCATTTTAAACAGGGAACTACTTGGACAACAAGCAGCTACTCCCTAAACTTATAACTCCCCCCTCCCAGATTCCTAACCAAAAAATTCCCTTTTCTGGGCTGCTCAACAGCTAGAGGTTCCAGCGGAACTTGCCCAGAGAGGTCTCTAGTAGTTCTTTCAAGATTTCTTCAGTCTTGCCTCTTTCTGACAAAGGCTAGATCCCAGCAGGGAGGGCAGGGTTGAGAACTGTTCCAATCCTCCCTGGAATAACAGTCCATATAGGGCAATCTCACACATGGTCTTTCCTAGTTCCATCCTTTGAATGGTTGCCTCTCTCCCAATCCCAGTCTTATAAATTTGTCACACCTACCTGAGTTCATAGGCTGGAGGGATGGTCACAGAGGGCATAAATGATGTGCGAAGTAGAAGCCCATCACTTTCCTTGCTCCAGAAGCCAAAGTTCACCATTATTCTTTTGGTTAAGGTCAGTTATCCACATCAACGTAAGAATAATACCCTGTGGATAACTCAGCAGTAGCAATCTAACCACTTTACTTCGAGGGTTTTTTTGGGAAATATTTATGTAACTATGTCTTGTTTGGACTATCAGAAGAGCCAAGGGAGTTTGCATTCCCTGGGCTCATATGGCTTAGGACAGGCAGTCCACACATAGCTAGGAGAAGAATGTTTTGTTATGGATAGTTGAGAGCCGATTGTATTTCAATGCATCATTCGTCCCAAATGGTCTATAAATGTTCCACAGAAGTGAACTTTTCCTGATAACTGAGGCTTACCCTTTTAAGAATCATAACCATTCTTAATGGTGAGGTGAAAGTCTTTCATCCACTGAACACATTTTACTGCTTTTGTCAACAAAGGGTGTGAAAATATGATTTACACTTCTCTGAGCACCTGAATCCTATATGCTTGATTTTCTATAGAACTAACATTCGAGGGCTTTTTAATGTATTCTTATCCAAGTTTCCCACCAGCACTGAGGATAATCATCCCCACTTTACCAATGAAGAATGGGGAGGTTACGGGACTTCCAAAAGGTCACACAGCTAATATGTGTTGAAACACATATCTTCCTACAAGCCTGACCTACAATAAATTCCTGAAGATACTTTGGATCCAAGCCTTCTCAAGTAGCACAAGAAATTCTTTAAAATGTCATTCCCTTTCCCTTTTTAGAGTCTGACCTCAGAGCCTTGCTCTCCCTGCCCCACAAGGATTCAGAAAGCTCCAATCACTCAATTTGCAGGCAGCTTCCTGTTTGTCTAAAGGGGAAGGAATAATGCCTGCAGTGGCCTGTAGTAGGCCTGGCCTAATCAAGGTCAACCTCTGGTGGCAGAGGCTCTAGGATTAAAGGCTGGGCAAGCATAAGCTCTGCTCCACCCACCGTGAAAGTCTGGGAACTAAGAAGACAAGAGAAGGGTGGAGCATGCCATGAGTGAGCAGAAGAGAGCCTGCATTTCTGGTAATCCTGCTTCTTCTTGCCTGGCCTGGCTTCGATCAGTACCCTCAAGCTAGCAAGCTTCTAAGAGCAGGAGTGGCCACTGGGCTAGATTTTTTTTTAATATACTGTGTACAGCTGACCCTTGAACAACATGGCTTTCAACTGTGCTGGTCCACTTATAAGGGAGTATTTTTCAATAAAAACGTACCACAGTACCACACAATCTGCAGTTGGCTGAATCTGTGGTTGGTTGGTTGAATATGCGGATGTAGAACCAGGGATATGGAAAGCCAGCTGTGAAGTTATATGCAATTTCGACTGGCAGAACACGGTGGCGGGGGGAGCCCATGACCTCCCTATTGTTCAAGGGTCAACTGTATTTATTTGCATTTCAAAAATCACTATCTTTCTCAGCTCTTCAACTGGATGCCACAGCTATAGCTGAGCACTCTGCAAAATTCCACTTTTCTGCCACTTGGACAAGATCCCTGGTAAGTACGGGGTGAGTGGATTCTAATCCAGCTTCACTGCTCTTCTCTGGGGAAGACTGGAAAGGCATGTGCATGCCAACAAAACACACACACACACACACATAGCTTCTTTCCTCAACCTGAGATAGCTATAGCAGCCAGAGGTCTTCTGAGGAACAGGGTTCTCAGTCAGGTACTGTTTGGAATCAAACTACCCCAAACTGGTGAAACCACAGAAGAGGGAGAGGGCCACATTAAGCACAGAAAAGTGGTTTACCCTACCACCAATCACTCAACTCAGATCACTTAGGCATGGGTGAAATCATAGCAATCTCTAAAAGTGGGGCCTACTGAGCTTGAAAAGGGGAACAGCTTTCATCACCCTATCCTTCATCCCAACAGAAGGGTCCACAACTCCCTCCTTCTCCAGAAAGCCTTCTCTCTCAGGCAGGCAAGCCCTTACAATGTTCTCTTTATTTTCCATTCAATGAAGAATATGAGCACTTTTCATTTGTGAAATGCTTTTAAGTGCTTTTAAGTGTTCCACCCACTTGATAATTGGATTATTAATGAGCCCATACAGATGTTAAAATCTGATTTGATATGAAAAGATAGCCACCACATAGTAAGTTTAAAAAAACAAGTTGCAGAACAGTATGGATTTGTATTATGTGTGTATTTAAAGTTATATGTGTATAAATGCATTTAAAAAGGAGTCTAAGTTCATATAACTAACTAGGTCACATAAATGTTGGTTCTCTCTGGAGAACAGAGTCAGGGCAGAAAACAGGGGATTTTGTATTTTTCAGTGTTGTTTTATTTCTCACAGCAAATACGTATTAGTTTCACAATGAAAAAACACAAATCAAAAATTGTAAAATAAAGTCTGGTTTTATTTAAGTCTGCCCTACCAAAAAGCACAGACTATGTCTGTTTCTATTCTTCATACGGTGTCTAGCTCAACACTATAAGAACAGATGGAAAAAGTCCTTTAAAGACTAGATAACCTTCAGAGGCTCTTGCTATTTTAGGCCACCCAACCCCATCTAGTAAACCTAAACCTATACCTCCCAAATGCTGGCCACACCCCTCTCTCAGGGAATGTGTGGGAGGAAGAATACCTCCTATTGCTCCCCAAATTAGCCTAACTTGACTAAAACAGGCCCAAATCTGCAAAGATACGCAGTCTGGGACCTAAGGCAGCCTGGGTGATGGTGGTGGCAGTGGTGGTGACAACAGCAGCAACAGCAGAACATGGCTGCTGGGTGCCCCAACATGATGATCTACAGCATTTCCCTGCTGTCCTTCCTGATCTGTGTCTGGCCCTACCCATCTCTAAGCAGAGGAGCCAACTCAATCCTTAAACCTTGGGAGCACAAACCTCTCAGGATTCGATTACACAATACAGTCCTGCAATGCTGGCCATGCCACAATGAGCAGCACACATACAAAAAAGTAAAAATTTTTAAAAGCTGGGTAATGCTTCAAATATGTACTCTAGGGCCAAACTCTGGTTTGCTTCACAAACGCCGATAGAAATGCTTGCACGGCTACCTGTTAAAATCCACTAAAAACTTTGATTTGAATATTCTCCCTCAGTGTGAACACTACTGCATTGTGTGAAGACATGGGAAAAGGGAATGGAAATTAGCTATGAACAAGCTGGTCACTCACACACAGGTAAACAGGTTCTTCAAGGTGCACAAGAGGGAAAACTCCTCCCCATTTATTGGCACTACTTAGCTCCACTCTGCCAGGGCCCAGCTGGGTCCACATTAGGTAATTTCCAGTGGGCCCCTGAAATCGTTGTTTGGCTTTCTAGTAGACCTAGCCAAAGGAGTCTGTGCAAGACAATTCCAACTTGACAATAGTAGCTATTAATGTATTTATTCAACAAATATTTGTTGAGCACCTCCTCTATGCCAAGCACTGTGCTAGGTACTGGGGATACAATGGGAAACTGTCCCTGTTTTCAAGAAGCTTACATTCTCAGTGGGCTACGCTGATAGAATGAAAACAACACACTCCTGAGAGTCTTGGCTTAAAGACTTGCTTCTGCCCCTGACTGTCTACATGACTTTGAGCAAGTATCTTCCCCTTGTTGTGTGTTATAGTTGACAAACAGATCTTCCATAGATTCAGGTAATTTGCTTCCTTTATAAAACATAAAATTCTGGGGTGGACTCGGGGTTTTCAAATGGCCAGGACAGCAGCAAGAAGCCATGGGTAGTATGTGGAGAAAATAAAAGTCACACTAGATGGAGGAGAATCTCTATCCAAAGACCTTGAATGTTCCCCATGAGCTATTTGCCCAAGACAGGTAGGATGGGCAGGCCTTTGAAGAGCATATAGTCAGTGACAGACACAGAGTCCTGTCCTTCTAACAGTACATGGCTGGTTTGAGGCCAGAAGGCCTGAAAGGAGCCAGTTTCACTGAAGCGTCTATAAATACTTCCACCTCCAGCTGAAGAGATGTTAGGAAACCCTCTATTCTAGTACCACTCATTTGTTGCTAAAGAGCTGAAGAGAAGGTGGTACCTCCCTCCCCGGCCACTTGTGGCCATTTTTTAGTAGGGCTGTGCTGGGGCCAGTTGGAGCCATGCTGCCCAGGTAAGTGGGGAGATGGGGACTTCCCTGCATACCTCCCACTAAAAGCATCAAGTTGTGGGGCACCTATGGGAATGCTTGCTCGGGGAAACTGTAGCATCTGACGTTATGGGCTCAGAAGCTTGATGAGCAACACACATAGAGCAGAACTTTAAAAGGCCAACTGGAACAAAAATTATGGGGTGTCATGGACCTACCCTCCCTCCCCTGTGCCGCACACCTCACAGAGCATTTCCAGGTGCATTATGCCCAAATCTTCACCATAACCCTAAGAAGTAGGGTGCTATCACTCTTTCCATTTTACAGATGGGAAATTGAAATCTGGAATGGTTTGAGAAGTCTACTCTGGTGTGTCAAGGCCAGCAAGACTCTCTCTCAGGGCTCTCCACCCTATAGGTGCTAATGCATCTTCCCTTCTCCAACGTGTATTTTCTCATCAGTACCTAATATGTCCTACCAGGTACTCATCCAACACTGTTGGATCCCTTGCATACATTACTGCTGCTTCCCCTTCTCCATGTCTGTCACTGACTATGCACTCTTCAAAGGCCTGCCCATCCCTAACCATCTCCACCTGAACAACAGCCCCTTCTTGAGGCAGGAGGAGTTAGAAACTTTCAAATCTACAAGTTTACTAAAGGAGAAAGCATGGGAGCCCAGGTGGCTTCAATACCACATGATAAGTATCATAACAGAAATTCTTACAAGGTACAGTGGGCACACAGAAGATAGTACAACTAATACTACCTGGGAGTATTAAAGAAAGTATCCAGTGATGGTGTCATGGAGTGGGGGGAGGTGAGGAAGAGACCCTTGACATTTCAAGTTGAAAGAAAAAAACATATGCTAAAGGTGAAAGATATAAGAGGTATGGCTTACTTGGGGAAACTTAATCCCACAAAGCTACAGCATAGCGTACATGTGGGGCCAAGTGGGACCTGAGTCTGGAGAGAGAGCTAGGATGGAGCCAGGTATCAAAGGGCTCTCCATATATACCATGCTAAGGGGTTTAGATTTTCTCTTGTTCACATTCACTGCAGTGTTATAAATACTGGCAAATGCTGGGAGTAATCTAAATCACCGGCAAAAGGGGAATGGTTAGTAAATTATGACATAGTCATTGGATGGAATTTTGTAAAGGCATTAAAATGTTCATTTTTAAAAACTAAATAGCATTTACCTAAGTTTTTAGTGATACGTTAAATAGGGATAAAGAAGTAAGATTTTTTTATGTACAATACGATTATACCATGGAAAACTAAGGTACATATATGAGATGTGATGAGAAATACACATAAACAATAACTGCTATGTTAAAATGGTGGACTTATGGAAGATGTCTCCCTCTATTTGCTAAACTCTGTCATATGCCATGTTGTTGGGTTTCATAAAAAAGGGGAAATATAAAAATAACCACTCTTCTTCTATTTGACTCCTCTTTCTTTCTCCCCTTCTCTACCCTCTACTGGTTTCCCTACTCTCCCTCACCAACAGCATTTCTAATCTACCAACTGTGACTGGAATCCTTAACAACAAATGTGAGGCCCCTAGGAAGGAAAGGCTGCCAGCAAGGTGGCTACTGCAAGCAGCAAGCTCCTGCATGGTCCAGAGGCCGTTCCAGCTCAATGATGGAGAAGAATCTTCCACCCAAAAGCATTGTCCAGCTTTACCCAACTAAGTCTTCTCTGATTAAACTGCCCTAGGAACTTATTCCCAAAGAAGACAGACACCAAGAAGACTTCTATCTTGCCCTCACTCCAGGAGGCTCAGGGCAGGTGAAGATCATGTTCATGGACAACTCCTAGGTGGTTGATATACAGCCTGGGATCCTTGATTTACAAGCAAGCACCGTACAAAATGTCAGTGAGGAGGAAGAAGGGTGAAAACAGATCCAGCCAAGGGCACACCATCTCCAGGAACTAGCTTATGCCTCATCAGCCTATCACTCCCTCATGGGAAATTCAGAAATCCCTCCCCTTTCATCTACAGGTCTAACACCACAGGAAGCCATATTCACAAAATGCAGGATAAGTTGAAGGCTGAACACTAGGCCTATGGCAATCTCCCTCACTAGAAATTTCTCCCCTTCACTCCACCCAAGACCACATCACCTAGCTCTCCTGATCCAAGGGCAGCAAAGGCACCGGTGACTACGACAGAAGAAGGGGAAGGGGAGCTTGGCAATTTAAGACTCAGCCAAAAGCAATTTCATAACCCTAAGGAGAGGGATGTTGTGGGGGAAGGGAGTAGAGGAAGTCAAATCTCATTTGTATTTCAGTTTTGGTTTGTTTCTTGGTCTTCTCCTTCCCTACTGGAACAATGACCAATTCAAGGGTCTTATATTCTTCCTGGAGTCACCAATGACCCAAAATAGCCAGCAACTGTACTCTGCAGGCTGAACTCCAAGGCCCCACCCACAAGGCACTCAGTTAACAGTTGTCTCTCCAAGCCAGGATACACATGGCAAGCTCTGTGGTAGATGGATCTAATACACCTAAGGAGAACTCACTGAAATAGAGAGGGCTCCTTACACATTGATAGCTGGGGGGCGGGGGAATGACACTCCCATTACCATTCTAAAGAGGAAAGAGCAACTTCTCCAAATAGTCACTGTTCTCTGTTCTGTTACACTCTTTCCAAGAACCTCTTACTATCTTCTTAAAGACTAGGCACAAATAATCAGAATGTCAGAAAAAGCCAATGTTCTCATTTTACAGATATGAAAACTAAGGCCCATAAAAGTGACCTGCCCAAGGTCACACAGGCAGAGACTAAAAACCAAATATCCTGATTTAGTCTGTTATTCTTTTTGTTGTACCATTTCTACTCAAAAGCATTTAAAAAAAATTCCAGACAAGTGCTCCAAGCTGTGTCAAAAGCTGAGCTCTTCTAAGCTAGGGCTAGACAGCTCAGGACTGGAGATAAAGAGGCAGAGGGACACTGGACGCAGCCCGCTCAGGAAAGTCAAGTGAGAAGCCTAGGCATACGAAAGGCACACGTAAAGAACTCAGCAACTGGAAGGCTTTACTTACTCCAAAGGAGTAGTTTCAGATGCTGAGAGCCTAACCGTGCCCCACCCCACCCCTGAGCCTTTCCAGGCCGAGCAAGACTACTCTTAGGCTATCAGAGATCTAAGTAAGAAGCTAGAGGGAGGTGACCAGGCAGGGTAAGGAGGGCAATGAGAGATAAGAAAGCAGGGTGGAGAAATCACAGTCATTCCAAAGCTCTCTCATCTTCCTCTCTCCTTTCTCACTGGCCCCCACCCTGGCCCCAACAAAGAGCCGCACCTCCTGCTCCAAACAAGCCCTAAAGAAGGAGAAAATAAAAGTTTGCAGATGGCACTATATAAACATGAGGAAGGTGTTCCCTGTACCAAAGAAGAACAAGGCACTAGTTGAGGTGGCAAAGGCATTTGAGGGGGGAAAATATAGCCAAATAAGGCATACTTGACTGGTAAGGAATCATCAGGAAAGGTTCCAGAAGCTGACGTCGCAGGGAGGAAGCCTTTAGTCATTGGTTTCCTCTGGCAACTGGCCTAAGGCCAGGCGGCAAACTCCCAACCTTAGGAAAATGCCCAGGCTATGGTAGAAAGAAAGGCAACTAAGGCTAAATTTTCCCCAGGCCCTCTTCAGGTCCTGCTGGAGCACCTCTCCAAGTACCAGCAGAGAGGTGTAGTATAACCCTGAAGCAAAGTGGCAGATGTCCTCACCAAGCATATGCTAGATCGGCCAAGGCCCAGGTGCCAAGAAGAGTAAGGAACCTGAGGAAAAGGGCTCTACTCCAGTTATATATTTCTGATATTGTTGATATTTTCAAGTTAGAGAAAAGAAAATGCAAACATAAAATGTTAAGTGACTTTTGCTCTCAACAAGGGAACTTCTATGGGTTAGTCAATCTCCCAGGAATATCTGCAAGGATAACTGGAGAGAGGTTTAGCTCACTTAAAACCCTTGAAGATAGCAAAGATCTGTACACCTTAACTAAAGACACCCAAATTGGCTATTACCTTGACCCCCACCCTCCAACTGCATACCACAGATTAGTCAACCTCAGTTAAAGATTACAACAGGTATACAACAGGTATACAGGTATACTCTTGGTATACTTCATCTAACCTTCAGGCTGAGATTTCTGAAAAAGGACAGGGGTGTGGGAGGGGTGAGGGGAAGATCAGACCAAGACAGTAAGATCAGGAACCTTATCTAAATATACTTCAGTGGAGAAAAGAGCCTTGATCTTCCCCAGGTATTTAAGGGAGGCCAGGACTAAAGATAGGGAAGGAAATGCTGACCAAGCCCGATAGGTATGCCTTATTCCCCCTCCTATCTGCCAAATAAATATCCAGGAAAGGATTTCTCAGGATTATACTTTGTTACGTATGACCAAATGCCCACATCTCAACTTTTCTCTCATTAGACCCGGATTGATACCCTGGCCACACAAAATATCTACCAAATTCCCATATAGAAGGGTCACCAGGGACAGGAAGAAACTTCAACCTTTGAAGTCACCTATCACAGGAGCTACCTGGCAAAGCATTACTACTAAGCAAACACAGTGGTAAGTCACCATACCAATGGCCTAGGAGCTAACTCAACACTTACCTTATGCCACAACAAGCCCACTGAAAGGAGCATCAAATCTGGTTCTGTCATCAGGCACAGCGGAAGAGCTGTGCTTTGAAAGGTATCCAAAAGTTCTTTCTTCAAGTTTAGGGCCCAGATGCTCCAGCTGGGTCCTGGCCAGAAAATGCCACACTCTTCAACCTATCACAATCACACACGAAGAAATCCTCCCCTCATTTCCATCCTTTCTCAAATACCTATCCCATAGCAAAGCCTCTGAGAGAACTAAAAGCTGGTTTTAGGCTGCTGACCTAAAGAGAGTAATCACTAAGCTCTATTCCTTGGTTTAGCTCACATGGAAACATGAAGGAAGGAGCTGCTCACATACCCACGTGGGTAACAAAGACAACAAAATTTGTTTTAGTTAATTCACCGGATTCTGGAAAACCCAAGGTAGAGTCTCCCCCAACAAACCCCGTCAGAAGGGGTTTGCCAGTTGAGACAGGACTTTTGGCTCCAACTGACCCTATAAAAAGCAACTTGGTCTATGCTGACATGTACTCTGTGGCTTGTACAATCCACAATCCCTTCAAACAATCAGCACATCAAGCCTTCCTTCATTTCAGACAAACTCATTTTCAAGAGAACACTGGCCTAGGGCCACTTGGTTTACACCCACATACCAAAACTACATCACTGTCCCACCCAGAAAAGCCACTGCCCCCAAGTGTACACATCCTCTAAGGCCTTGTTCATGTCCCAATAAACTCCCTTCTTCTCAAAATCTATAGAAAATGTCATGTACACACTTTTGTCAAACTGTTTTTAAGTGAGTTAGCCCTAAATCTCCAGTTAAATAGGAGATCTATGAAGGCAGCAATTGTATCCTCCATTCATTTATTTGTATCCCTTATAGTAAATAGTACCTAGTAACCACTCAAATAACAGTGAGAATGCAGCTGCCTGCCTTCATTCTTACCATCCTACCTAGCACAGGGTTGGGTATATAGTAGTTCCATAACTAACATTTGCATAGCACTGATTAGATAGATGCTAGGACAGTTCTAAGCACTTTATAGGAATTGCCCTGTTTAATCCTTACAACAACCCTACAAGATAGGTACTACCATTATCTTCACTTTACAGTTGAGGAAAATGAAGCACATAAATTAAGTAACTTGCCCAAGGCTACAAAACTAGTTGGTCACAGAGCTGGGATTTGAATCCAAGCAGTCTGGTTCTAGAGTTTGTGCTTTTCACCAGTACTCTATGTTCCCTTTCTATAAAGGCCTAAAAAGTCCTTTTTTTGGCTAGCTACCTTCATCGGCCTTGGCCTACAAAACCTAAAGGTGATTAGTGAGGGTTGAGGCCAGAACACTCCAGTCTGTATTCAAATGGTTGCAAAGCAGAAAATACTGTTGCCAAAGTGGAATAAAGTACCATAATATTCACCTAACTCAAGGAACAAGACAAGCTGGAGCACTGAGTCAGAATACAAAAAGGTCAGAGCTCAAAATTTTAAATGGCAAAGAGAAAGTGGGGAACTTGGGTGAGGGGCAGGCAGAAAGAGAAAAAAGTCATTTTGAGGCCCTAGAAGAAGTGAGTCACCCACTGACTGAAACTGCTACAGCAGAAGCTATTTAGGGGAACTCCACTGTAGCTATATTGTTAATATAATCACCACAGAGCCAATTCTCTGGACGTCTGTGTCCCATGGGTGAAAAGAGTCATCCTTCCAAGTCAGGCAAGTCCAGTGAGAGACCACTAACTTGGGAATCAGGAAAGCCAAGTTCTCCTCTCAAAACTGTTACCAAGGGACTTCCCTGGTGGCACAGTGGTTAAGAATCCACCTGCCAATGCAGGGCACACGGGTTCAAGCCCTGGTCCGGGAAGATCCCACACACCGTGGAGAAACTAAGCCCGTGCGCCACAACTACTGAGCCTGCGCTCTAGAGCCCGCGAGCCACAACTACTGAGCGCACGTGCCACAACTACTGAAGCCCACGTGCCTAGAGCCCATGCTCCGCAACAAGAGAAGCCACCGCAATGAGAAGCCCATGCACCACAATGAAGAGTAGTCCCCGCTCACCACAACTAGAGAAAGCCCGCGCACAGCAACAAAGACCCAACACAGCCATAAACTAATTAATTAATTAATTAATTGGTAAGGATAATCATAGCTATCATAAAAAAAAAACTGTTACCAACTTCATGTGATCCTGAACAAGCTGGCTAACCTTTTCAGGTATGAATATGTAAAAGAAATAACTCTACTCAATAAAGACTCTTACTGGGACTTCCCTGGTGGTCCAGTGGTTACAAATCCGCCTTCCAATGCAGGGAACGTGTGTTTGATCCCTGGTTGGGGAATTAAGATGCCACATGCTGCAGGGCAACTAAGCCCGCACACCGCAACTACTGAGCCCGCACGCTCTGGAGCCCGTGTGCCACAACTAGAGAGAAGCCCACACTCTGCAACGAAGAGCTCACGCGCTGCAACAAAAGATCCCGCATGCCGCAACTAAGAGCCGACGCAGCCAATAAATAAATATATATATGTATGTATATATATACACATATATATATTTTTTAAATAAAGACTCTTAAAACAGTTAAGTCTAGCCTCAAGCAGGAAAACATAGCTAGTCTCCTCTCCTTAGCTCCCTTCAGTGCACATATCTACTTTCCACCACACTTTACAGCCAAAGCAAAACACTTACCTTCCTGGGAAGTGCTACAAAGAATCCCAAAAGCAAGGTCAGAGCCTGAACCATCTCAATTATCTCCATACAAAGTAACCTTTGAGATGAGCTCTACATACTCAGAACCACTGCTCTTCCCAGGACCATTTTAACACTATGGTCAAGTCACCCACAGCACAAAGGGAGAAAACACTGAGCACACTGCAGCAAGTGCCATTTAAAAGGCAGACATTCAAAATTCCTCCCCTAATCTGGGACCAGGCAAGTTGGATTTTAGTCATAGCCTTATTACCAGTTCATTCAAATCACTTCTGTTTCTTGGGCTTTGGTATCCCCATCTAAAATATAAACTAAACTTAAACTACAAAGTTTAAGGCCAGCTCCTTTGCTCTGTGATTCAAAACACTCCTGTGAGAAACTCAGACCACTCAGAACAATCAGCTAAAAGGGGAGCTTAAGGCTAAGGAAGCTCTTGGTCATTGTAAATACAGATGCATTTGAAATGCTGCACCACACAACAGCCAGCCTTCAGCTCATTGGTGATAGCTACCTTAGGAGGTCAGTTTATGCCCACCAGCTCCTCACTGTCTACCAGTATATCTAACTACCACACTCAACAGGTTAAAAGTAAACTTGAAATATAACTCAGTAGCTTTCTGGCCTCTCAGCAGAACTACAGGAGGCAGGGGCTGGGGGCGGGCCTATGCTACAGACAGGCAAGGAGAAGAAAGGGGGGGAAACCCATGAGGTTTTCTGAGTGTTTGTCTGAGGCTCTTCAGTCAACCCACAGCCTTCACAATATAGTCTCAGTTGGTTTCTTTTTTGTTCCTCAGACATAGCCCATAGACATAGGCCATAGTCTGTAGCCGCAAGAGGAAACGGCCGAGAACACTCATGCCATATTCGTGTCAGAGCTACTAATGAGACAAACCAATTCCCAAGCTAGAAACTCTCTATTCTGAACCCAGTACCCAGGAAGAAACAGCACTCCAGAGGTGTAGGGGGACAAGAAGATACATTTTAGCAAGTGCTGTTGAACTTTGTATTCTCAGCATAGCCTAGCACACTGCCTGGTACAAAGAAGGCACTCAAATGTTAAGGAAAGGATGTCTGAAGGAATAAACGTACCAATGGGAGGCTTGAGGCTGTACCATCAAGGCTTTCAAGAACATCAGTACTGGAAGGGTCCCTAGAATGTATCTATTACTAGTACAGTTCTCTCATGACAAGCTGGAGAGACTGAGGGCCTGAAGAAAGACCTTGCCTAAAGGCCCACTTCATTTGGATCACTTTACTGAGGACAGGGAAGATGTTCTTCTTACATGGAAAGAGAAGAAGAAAAATTATCAGGTCAGTGTTACCTGCCATTTCCCAACACCCACCTACCAAATCAATGGAGTCCTGAGCTAACCCTCCAAGTGACTGCTCCTGCACCACAAATCAGAACCTGGAATTGAAAAGTTTTTCAGCTCTATCAAGCATTAAATAGGAGGAGGGATGAACAGCAAAACCAGTCAATCATGACAAGACCACCTCTTTCACTTGACCAACAGACTGCCCCAAAAGAGATCACCTTTGTACTGTTTTTTCTTCAGGGGAAGAAGAGTAGAGTGGGGTAGCAGGGAGAAAATATCATGAGTTAGGAAAGATATACATGATAAACTCAGTTCTATCTTTGAAAGATCAGAAACAGACTGTTCCCAACCTGTAATGATGCCAATTTTCAGCAACTCTAGCCATGAAAGACCCAATCCTAGTAGTGTTGGTAGCCAGATATTCTCCCTTCTGGGGACCTTGAGTTTTGAAATTCCAGTGACAGGGATTTCCAGGAAGATACAAAGGGACCTAGATATCCTGTTGCCAAGTAACACTGTTGGAAAAGATTTCAGAATAAATGTAGCTGTCAACTCATCTCATCCCTCTAGACAGAATTGGAACTGGAGTCAAGGAAATAGACCAGATGACCTCTAAATGTCCCTTCCAGCTCCACCATTCAGTAAAGCAATCTCCTGAGAGAAGGAAGAAAGAGAAAAGTAAGAAGAACACCCTCAAGGGCTTCCCTGGTGGCACAATGGTTGGTAGTCCACCTGCCAATGCAGGGGACACGGGTTCCATCCCTGGTCCGGGAAGATCCCACATGCCGCGGAGCAACTAAGGCCATGGGCCACAACTACTGAGCCTGCGCTCTAGAGCCCATGAGCCACAACTACTGGGCCCACGCACCACAACTACTAAAGCCTGTGAGCCTAGAGCCCGTGCTCTGCAACAAGAGAAGACCCCACAATGAGAAGCCTGCACACGGCAACGAAGAATAGCCCCCACTTGCCGCAACTAGAGAAAGCCTGCACGCAGCAACGAAGACCCAACGCAGCCAAAAATAAATAAAATTTTTTAAAAGTTTAAAAAAAAAGAACACCCTTAAAACAAGCTATTGTTACAGCCAGCTAGATAATAATGAAGAGTTAGCAGACTTGTGATCAATACCATCTCTGTCACCCACTCATAGAGCAACCTTCCCTTCTCCAAGCCTAACATGATAGAGTATAGATTAGTTGGTACCTTCGAGGGTCCCACAAAGGCTCTCTTGCCAGACTAGCCCCTCTCTGCCCAGAGAGCTATTCAAGGAGAAGCCTAAAGGAAATCCCCAAGATGGTTCCTGCTCTATCATCTAAACTTTCACAGAAGGCCAAGTGAACTGGAGAACCAAAGAAGTGGACAAATGCAGGATCCAAAGAGTCAGTCTCTCTCACATAACCTCCATTCCTGATCCTTTGTCCACCCCTGAAGTCTACAGGCAGGGAAGGGTTAAGAGACTGATATTCTGCCTCCTATTCAGCAAGTACCACTTTAGTGCCACTCGAGTGGCTCAAGTAATGCTAGGAATGGCAGGAGAATAAACAGTCCACACAGCCCCTGTTAAAGTTTAGCTGAATGCAGACCCAGAAGCCTTCAAATACTTCAAGGAGCTGGACTCCTTATATCTGCTCACATGGATGGTCCCATCAATGACCATTTGATCACCTTTCCCCTGACCTGTTGAGCTAGAGCTAAAAACTCAGGAAACTGAAGAGGTTTTACCAAGACTGATCCTCTAACTAAGTCCCAGATTCAAATCCTAGCTTCACTACTGACTTGCTGCATTATTCTAGGTCAGTGCCTCCTATCTGTGGGTCTCAGTTTCGCCATCTATACAATGAGAACAATTGGACTTGACAATTGTGAAGAGCCTTTTCGACTCTAGTAAACCAAAAACTCAAGAACACCTTGAAAATTCAAAACAATCACTTTTTAGGGAATCCAAGAGTCCCAAAGACTTTGTGATCTAAAAAAGTTAAAGAGGGTAGGGAGGGGGAAAAAAAAACTTTTTTTTTTTACAACTGTCTTATCATCACCACAAAGTATAGACAGTAGTTAATAAACGTCTTCATTCTGGCTACTAAAGCAGACTCAGGAAACTGGCAAGTAGAAGCACAGAATCCAAGAATTGGTTGGGGGGACGGGCATGTAGAGGGGCATGTTTTAACAGATTTAAAGGTAGCTGGGTGACTAAGGGAGAAAATAGGCTGTAAAAGTGAAACTAACCCTAGACAGACTGTAGACATCGTTCATATGAATGAATGGATTTGATTTTTCCACTACCTTCCCTATCTGTCATACTCCAGAAATAGCCTAAAGCACACTAGTGAAGAAGGAATGGAGAATAAGGAATTTTTTCCCTTCATTAAAGTTACTAGCTGGTATGCAGTGAACTAGAGTGTGCCCCTGGATGCCTCAGCATTAGGATAAGGAATGAGAAAAGTAACATGAGGCACTTTGTGACACCTCGAACTCTCACCAGGATACCACACAAATGCCAACCTTGGTTACTTTGCCCAAATCATCCACTTCCTTTTATCTGAGGACCAGAAAGTCCTGAGAATAGGGGGCAATTTGCTTTGAGCAAGAGAGGGGGCTCAACTTCAAAAATCCTTCACTGAGTGAGAATAGAGGGTCAATGGGATAAGCATCAAAAAGCACGGACCCAGATCTTGGTTCTTTCACCATGTGCCCTTAGATACTAGATAGTGTCTGAGATCCCTTTCAGGTTAAGATTCTATGGTCTTAACAGGCATGATATAGTTGTTTCTCCTAAAAGTTGACCATTCCTTATTTGGGACAGGTCCCATTGCCCAGGTGGGCATCGCCCAGGTGGGCTCAGGAATTTCGTAACCATCGCAACATGGTGGGGAGGACGATTAAGAGTCGGGTAGGGGGTGTAACGCTGAAACTTTTTCAGGCAGGGTCGTCCTTTGTCCTTGAAGCACCATTGTCCTTGGAGCACCACAATTCCTTGAGCCAAACAGCATAGGAAATTCTCCAAAGCCGCCAGTCTATCAAAATTTAGCCCTCTCCTTCCAACATGATTCAAGTTTCATTCAATCTGCATAAAACTACTTTCAGTGTTCAGGTACTTTCAGTACCCTAGGCCTGACCTCAAACAGCTCATACTCCAATCTCTCCACAGCAGGAAAAAAGATCACCATGCTGTCTTCTTTGCCACTTTTGACTGAGATAGGATGGTTTAGATAACTTTGAAATAATTTCCAGGCCCATTAAGTTGCATTTAAATGAGAGCTATCTCAGGACTGAAGATGAGAGATGTCACTAAAGAAAAGTGGTTGTGGGGCACAGTCTATTCCCAGAGATCCACCCACCTATTTAGAGAAAGCCACATCTGAAGAGGAGTCAAAGAGTCAACCACAGAGAGATAAAATCAAAGAGAGGCTCCTGGAAGGATTTTTATAATCCTCTGTGATAGCAGAGACTGCCCTCCCCCCTTTTCAAAACCATTCTGTCTCACTTTGTATGTATGTGGGGTGAGGAGGGAGGGGAGTGTGGAAAAGCCCCATGTCATAAAACCATTAGCAACTGAAAAGAGAGAGATGGTAGAAGTACACACTTGTTGAAAACTTGGTGTTTTTGAAGGACAGGTTCTGGAAAGGCAACAATGACTTCGCAGTAAGGCTGCAACACAGTAACGTGGCAACTAAAGCTCAGCACACACCAAAAGAACTGGGCCCCCGACTCCTCTCTTTCAGGGACCTTCAGTCCTTCTCAAGGCTACTAGTCACTATCTCAGCTCTACAAGGCTCAGGCAGTCCTAGGGAGAGGGGTCTGGGATAACTGCATAGCCTAAGCCAGTGCAACAAGTTGCCTGGCCTAAGGGACTCAAGCCAGGGTGGTCACCCAGCCTTCCTGAGCAAGGGAAGGGCCTCAGCAGCCATTTGGCATGACTTGCACAAAAGCAAGCAGGGCTCATTATTCAGGCACACCCCTCCCCCCTCCCTCCTGGGCATCCGGCCCCCCCCTAGGCCCCACTCCCAGGAGGCTTCTTCTCTTCTCAAAACAGCCAGTAGGGTGGAGACCAGATCCTTAGAAGCTACCACCACCCTAGAAAGGTGTGGCCCCACAGGAGAGTCCACACCTCACAGAATAGTATGGAGTGGACAGAGGGAAATAGAGAGCCAGTAAGTAATGGGAAAGGCAGGGATTTGGCGAATGGAGAGGAGGAAGAAACCAGTCTTCTTCTCCCCGACCCGCGCCCCCACCGCGCGCGTCCAGCCCGCCCCGCCCGCAAAGTCTTCTTGCCTCCCTTCAGACTGGTGCCTAGTGAAGTGTTAGCACTCCCGGGTAAGAGCAAGCGGCCTCGATGAGTCTGTCCACAACTCTCTCCTCCCCTCCTAGTGGGAAAAAGCTGAAGCCGCCTGGGGAGGCTGTGGGAAAGGTGAGTGGGGGTACGGGATCCGCCCTAAGCAGCTCCCACCCTCCTCCTTGCTTCTCGGTTCCCATGGCCCCTCCTGGTCAGTGGCAGCCTCGCCCCATAAAAGCGCCAATTCCTGGACTGGGGTAAGTGTCCTCCTCCGAACCAGAGTCCTCTCCCCTGCGCCCAGGGCCCGTCAGGGGTAAAAGGAGACCTTGGGCCCCCAAGGAAGCCTTCCCTACTGTAGCAATTCAAACACAAGGAACTAGAATCTGCGAAAGAAACCGGCCCGCCTGGCCCACACTTCTATCCCTGGACCCCTTTACCCGCGAGGGCGCGCCAGACCCGGACTCCACTGCCGCCCCTCCCCGCGCCTGGCCTCGGCGGAAGGCGCGGCATCGCGAGCGGACGCGCGGCTGCCCAAGCACCCGGCCATCGGCGAGGGGCTATGAGGGTCCGCAAGAGCCCCCGGGGTCGGAAGCGCCCATCCCCGGCACTCACCGTCTTGGGCATGGTGGCGGAAAAGGCGGCGGAGTTGGTGAAGTTTGGCTGGGAGCTGTCGGACGGCGCTGAGAACGCAGTACACACGGCTCAGACTCCGGGGACTGGGGGTTCGGATTGGGTCTCTCGCCAGCGTCGGGGCGACTGCTCCGCTTCCTGCTAACGGGCCACGACTTCACAAACCCCACCCAGGAAAGAGCCGCCCCCGTCGCACCGCCCGCTCCTTTATGTGGCCGGGCTTCCGCACCGCTCCCCGCCCTCGCGCCCGCCTTCTAGCCGGCCGCCGGCCTCGCCCCGCCCAGCCCAGCCCTGCCCTGCCCTGCCCTGCCTGGCCACACCAGCTACTCGGGGGCCAGGCTGGGCCTGGGCGCCCCGGTGGGGGCTCCCACCCCTCACCTGGGCCTGCCTGCCCCTCTCCCACCCGCTTCACGGCCCCTGGCCCTCAGCATCCGGGCCATTCGGCCCCACCCCCAAGTAGGGCTGGGCCCTAGGCCGCACCCTGGAAAGAGGCTTACAGCCCTGACTGCAACTTTCCACTAATGGGGAGCTCACTACCTGTCAAAACTCTCCGTTCCTACTCAAGACGTCTCTGACTCTCAGAAAGTTCTTCCCGTGTGTATCTGAACTCCTCTGTGGCTCCGCCTATGGATCTCAGCTCTGATCCCTGAGACAACACAAATCCCCTGCTGTCCCTAACTCCTCAGAAGTCTGAAGATCCCATATCCCCCTGAAACTTCTTTTCTCTTGGCTAAACTGCCTCAGCTTCTCCAACATTTCATCAATTCTCTTCTGTAGGAGTCTATATCGCTTTTCCCATCATATTTCATCCCCATCCTTGCTCAATCCTCATTTTTATCAGAATTGGGCTCCTTTTTCCCACATCTGTCTCTATTCACTTTCCTTCCTACAAATCCCAGTCTCCACCTTCTTCAAATCCTGATCCTATAGCCCCCACAACACATTCACTGATACCTGATTCACTGTCTGATAATTCCCCCAGGTTAGATGCATCCCCAGTCCACTCCTTTGAGATATGTCTGCCAGCACCCTTTCTGCTTCTTGTCAAGGTCACAGAATCCCAGGATAGAGGTGTTCTAGACTGTAACAGTCATCTAGTTAAGTCTTGAGCTTTAGTTTGAAAGTGACGGGCCATAGTTCTTTTTTCTACTATCCACTGGTAATTGTGCGGAGGCATGGTCTGAGTATTCTTTGTGAGGTAGGGTAACACATACCTCAGGGATGATGAACCAGCTTGGGGCAGTGAAAAAGATATTCGAGAGGGATGGTCGGGACACCTGGATTTTAGTCATAGCTTTGCCATTAACTCACTCTCTGATCACTGTGTAGCCTTGGGTAAGTCCTTTCCCCTCTCTGGGCTTGAGTTTCCCCTTCTGTAACAAGAAAGGGCTGAACTCCTGGGCTTCCAAGGTCCTTTCCCACTCTGACATTATAAAAGGATAACAATGGAAGTAGACTTCCTAGGACAATAGATGAGTCTAGCAGGGTTGCATAAAGACTGGCCTTGCATTTGCTCTCAGGAATCAGCAGTCCTATTCTCTACTCTGCTTTCCCAGCTCAACAGGGTCCATGCATCAATGTGCCTCAGCTTCTCTCACTGCTGTCAAAATCCATTGATATGTGCTAGGGAAAACAAAGTTCCCTGCCCAGACCATTTTCTGGAGCTGAGCAGTTGACCCAAGGTAGAGCAGCACTCCCCAGAAAGCCTCAGAAGCATGGGTAGCAATGGCATCAATCACATTCCTTGACATTGTCATGGCCCTTTTCTCCCAGGAGTTCAAGGAACTCACTGATTCCCTCATTCATATTCTAGAGCTCACAGGGGCCTGGTACTAGGCTAAGTGCCTAAAGCAGGAGGAGAAATTGATTGGAAACTCCAACTTTCATTATCCATTCTGGAAAGTGGAAACCCCCTGTGTGTCATTCCCCACATCCCATGCCAACACACCCCCTGCTCCAAACACACACACATAAGAGACCTGATTAGGGAGTGTCAAGCATCTGAACACAGTATTAAAAGGGAAAAGAGACACAGGAGTTCAAGTGAGGGAAGGGAAGTAAGAGGGTAGGGAAGCAAGGAGGTTGATGGAAAGAAGGGCTGAGAGAGGAGGTGGTTAGCCCCATGGGGAGAAGGGTGGGGAAATGGGAGGAGACTGTTTAGTCTAGCCCCCATTCAGGTCAAGGGAACTGAGGATCCAAGAGAGGAAAGAACTTACTCAAGATGGGGCAACTAGTGTGGAGAATGGATTCAGGGGTAATAAAGAAGACAAAGAGCTCAGTTAAGCTGTTTCCGTAATACAGGCAAGAATTTTTGAAGGCTAGAATCAGAGGAGTAGTGCTGCCACCACTTCACCAGACAGAAGTTTGTTATGGTGATTATAGTCAAGCAGCTGGACATTGCTTGAAGGTTAGACTTGAAACCTCCTGGCTAGGAGGGACCCATATTTGATATCTCCATGTCTCCAAAGCAGAGCAGAGGCAGCTGAGGTGCTCTCTTGTTCTTCAAGATGGCCAGGGAAACACACCTTTGTTTTTACCTCTTTGTAAAATACTTCATGCCTATATGGCCAGAACTAATCTCCCCCACCCACCCCACACCCTACCATGATCCCATGTGAATTGAGTTAGCTCAATCTTCTTGGGACCAGAGTAATCCCGATACTTAGCTTTAGATATGATGAGGTTTATGCCAGTGTTTGTAGAGACAAGACATGGGAGTAAGGGCTAAACATCCCCACATATGTTGGCTGGGTGAGGGAAGTAGGAGGTATGAAGATACTTCGGTTTTTAGAAGAGCTGAATTCAAAGTTCAAGGAGGAACAGGCAAGTATTTTTCAAGCAGTAAAGCTAGGTGAGGGGCAGTGCAAGGACATTCTGAAGCTGGAGTCCAAAGAAGCTGGGGTGGAGGGGGGATCTGAATCAGGGGCTAGGAGATACAAAAGGAGAAATCTGACCTGTGCTTTAGGGCCATACATGGGGTCAAGTGGAAAGGCTCAGGATTCCTCGGAGGCTGGGACTGTTCCAGAGCTGCCCCACGTCTGGATGTCAGAGTCAAGGAAATGGCAAGCAGGAACTGCGTAAGGCTGATTTATGTAAAAGCCTATGCCAAGCTCAAGAGAGAAATGAGATTGGACTTGTAATCACCTCCCACTCAAGCTATAAGCTCACTGCAGTAAAGAAGCTTCTGCATTCTAAATGGTATTCCTCTTTCAGAGGACACAATAGTGCAGGAGAGGCAATATCAGAGAGGAACTGGGTAGGGTGCAGTCCTGAATCCCAAGAATACTTTGACTAAAGAAGCATTCCTCCCCAATCCATTGGATGGTAACAGTTAAAAGTTCCCCGTCACTCAGAACTTTCTGAGGGCTGCTTTTCATTTTCATCATTGTTAGAAAGTCCTTCTTCACATCTAAATTAGATCTCTTCTGCTTCACTCCACACAATTGCTCTTGGCTGATGCTTGGGTAAGGAATTAACTAAGCCTCTAAGTTGCTCTTCTCCTTCATTCATAGAAGAGAAATGTAGCAGAGAGGTGAGGACAAACATAAGCTTAAGGCTATGCACTCAGAATCCTTCTCTCTTAATTCCCCTGAATCAGCAGCCCAGGCACTAGGCTAGCTGTGCTCTTTACACAAACAAGAAAATAAGCAGAAGAATATACTCTTGTCTCCCCAAAGGGAAGAGGTCCTCTTGGTATAATATGGCTGAGAGTAAAAACTGCAGCATTAGGGAAGTCTTGCTTTTAACCATCCTCAATCTTCTACCTACTTCTTGGAAACAAAAGCTAGGGTTTGGTTTAAAGAAGAGAAGATAACATTAATGAGGCACTTATCGTGTGCTGAGCAGTGGGGAGGCCATTTCAATACCTAACAAGAATCTTTAAGGGTAGAAATGAGGAAATTGAGGGTCTAAGGAGTTATCTAAAAGTCACACAATTTGTTGATGGTGGGACAGGGATTTGGGCCCAGGTCCTGTGAGTCCAAGGTCCACCTTCTTTCCACCAGCCTGACCTGTGACTTTCTCAGTCCCTAGCTGTGACCAGGCAAACCCGAGGAAGGAAATGGATTTTAAGATTCATATCACCCCTGCACCTCAGTGGTCAGACTAGACAGCCTGAGAGAGTGGGTGTGTAATAATAAACAGTGGTAATATGGCATCTTGCCAATATAAAGTGCCTGGGAATATTTATTATTAATCATACAAATGGACCACAGTGAGAGCGAACAGAGTTTCTCTCTGGCTTTCCTTCTTAGTAGTAAGGCTGGAAGCTTTTTGAGAGCTTCCCCCAGCCAGCCAATATCAATTCAGTTTGAGCCAGTGCCATCTTGGAATGTGAAATTAGCCCTGCAGAGAGGGTCTCCCAGTGGAGTCACTAGCTCCCAGCCCTGCCCCCAGCAGCCAGTGACCAGCAACCACACCTATGTGTCCGGTCTGCCTATGGGGCACAGAGAGAAAACAGCCCGCTGAGCACATGGCCTTTCCTTCTGTGAACAACCCACAATTCAAACTCGATACACTTAGAAGGAAACTATCCATCTGTCCATCCTACCCATGCCTCCAGCAGTGACCAGGTGCCTGCTGGGTGCCCGGTTCTATGTGAGGCTCTGCAAGGGGTACTCACCCTCTTCCTCCCCAGGAGCTCTCCTTCCCAACCGCTCTGTGTTTGTTGGTTTTGCTGTTAGCGCCATCCTTTGTATGCACGATGTCGTCATCTTTAACTCTCCTCTGCCTTCCCCCCTACCATCTGATCACCAAGGCCTGCTCTCTGTCTGTCTGTCCTTCACAGCTTCTCTCCCTCCCATCTCTGCTGCCAGTGCCCTAGGTCAGCCCTCACCGACTCTCCCTGGTCTCCCTGACTTCAGGCTGCCCCACCCAGGCCATCCTCCACATGGTCACCATGGGGATCTTCAGAAATGCAGCCTTCACCTGTGCTCAAACACGTCAGATGACCCCCTCCACCCAACACACACACACTTAACCTTTGCAGGCTTCTCTTGCTCCCACAGCTCCTCAGCACAGCCCTTCCACTCGAGCCAGGCTACTCTCACCGCATGCACACAGCCCGGTGTGCTCGCTCTTGTCTCTGCACAAAGCCTTCCCTTGATCTCTGCTGCCCTCCTTGTGCTCTCTGCCTCCCCCCAGCTCCTGTAGTGCCCAGGTCTGCAGGGCTCATCTGGCCTCCCTCCCACATTCTGCTTTGTCTTGTCAGCTGCTGCTTTTTTTTTTCTTTTCTTCCTTTCCAGTCTGGGCTGTAGTTGTCCCCCAAAAGGGATCACACTTTGTGTTCCATGCAGAAGGAGCACAACACACTTCCAGGCATATCTTTGGAGCTCAGGATAGAATGCTCAGCTAAAGAGAGGGATCTACTATTCTCATGTCCAGCCCTAGAGGCCTATCAGCTGGTATTATGTCCAGATTCTCTGAAGGCCCAAGTTCCCCCTTACACTGCCTCAAATTCTCCTGTTAGGAGACCAGACCAATGAATAGAGCCTTCTATTCCTATCTCATTACTCCTCCCCCCATTCACAGCTCTATTTGTGGGGGTGGGTTGGGGTGTGTGTGTGTGCATGCGCCAGCTCTACTACCAGTCTATCTTAGGGAAACACTCTATTGTTCACAAAGAGGCATCTACAAGGACATTTACTACAATACTATAATAATAAAAAGAAACAACCTAAATGTCCATCACTATGGGACTGATTATATACATGGTATATCCATACAACAGGATGTTATTCAGCCTTTTAAAAGTATGGTGGTGCATCCCTGGTGGTGCAGTGGTTGAGAGTCCGCCTGCCGATGCAGGGGACATGGGTTTGTGCCCCGGTCCGGGAAGATCCCACATGCCGCGGAGCGGCTAGGCGCGTGAGCCATGGCCGCTGAGCCTGCGCGTCCGGA
>NC_041234.1:42484018-42515064 GCF_002837175.3 Physeter macrocephalus | reverse complement strand
CGCAACGGGAGGGGCCCCAGCAGTGAGAGGCCCGCGTACCAAAAAAAAAAAAAAAAAAAAAAAAAAAAAAAGTATGAACTACTACGAAAAGACGTTTTGTTTAAATCTACTCTGAAATCACAGAACAGTATGAATAGTATGATACCATTTATGAATTAAAATATCTATGTTTTTATAAATATGTTTGTAAGTCCCCAGAAAAGTGGAAAGATGCATATGAAATTGATACTAGTTGTTACCTCTGGAACGGCGACTGGGATTTTAGAGGAGAGTAAAGGGAGAATTTTTCCTTCTTAATATATATATTTCTATACTATTTGATTTTTTTCAATGAGAAAGAAAGAAAGAAAAAAGAAAGAAAGGTGAGTAGGAGGAGGAAGAAGAGAAGGAAAAAAAAATCTGGGAGGGAATGTGGATAGGTTGGGCAACAGAGTCAGGATCCAAAAAGTTTATGACAAGCCCGAGTGATGGTAAAGCTTAAAAGGATAACAGATGTAAAGGTTGTGCTTGGGTCCAAATAATCAACCTTGTGAGGAAAAGATGGGAAAGATGTGACTTAGCAGCAGTATGGCTAAAAAGACCTCTGAGGTTTTACTTGCTGATAAACTACGTGAACGTTAGCAGTGAGCTGTGGCTGCCAGGAGAGTTAATTCAAACTCAGAAGGCTAATTTTTAGGGGGAAGGGGACAGTCCTGCCTTTTGCTTCCCTGGTCTGAGCCCATATGACGACTGTATCCTGCTGTGCACCCCTCTTTAAGGGGAAGACACACACACTGTGGTATATGTCCATGTGAGCTAGCTGGGGAGGGAGCTGGGCCCAGGACACATGAATAGTTGGAGGATCTGAGGTTGTTTGACCTTGGGAAGATTCAAGGGGATGTTGTCTATGTCTTTGGACTGCTAAATGCCCACCTTAAGAAAGAAGGAACAGACGGGCTCCATATGACCCCAAAGGGCAGAGCTCAGAGAAAGCTATGATGGATGCAAGGAAGAAGGTCCTTATGGTCATATCTGTCTAAAACTGGAAATGGCCACTCAATGAATACTGAAGTCATAATTGGAAGTGTGTGAGCAAAGGTTGGATGACTACACACTGTGGGTGGTTGAAGAGGAGATTGCTATACTCTGAGAGTCTATGAAACCAGCATGTTAAAAACCCTCAAGTGAAAACAGGGCTATTTTCAAATCATTATTTCATTTACTCCTAAGAAAAACTTAGGTAGACTTAGGTAGACAAAGTAGGTATCAATCCTTATTTGACAGATAAGGTAACTGAAATTCAAAAAAGTTAGGGCACTTGGCCATGATCACACTACAAGTAAGGAGTTGAAAATAAGCCATTTGACTTTATTATTCATCCATCCATTTTTAAAATTCATTCAGAAAATGAGTGTGTGTGTGTGTGTGTGTGTGTGCGCTTACTATACGCAAGGCACTGTACTAAGCCCCAGGGATATAGACATGAAAAGACGGAAGAAGTCCCCACTCTCACAGAGCTCATTGCCCGGTGGGAGAGACAGAGAAGAATCTTTCCACTACTCCCCACATCCTAAGTGTTGAGGTATGGGGATCAAAGGTTTCATCTCAACAGGGCCAATTAAAATCATTGGCCCGTCATAGAAAGCTCCTATGCTCTGTAAAAGGAGCCCATAGGTGAGTGGAAAAGGAACAGAAGGAAGGATAACTCATGGGTTTGAACAGACTCTTCCCCTCATTACTGAGGCCTCAATAACAGTGCTGCTCAGCACCTTCTGCTGGTGGCTTTATGCATTTATATATGTATTAAGCCATTTGACGTTATTATTCATCCATCCATTTTATTCATTCAGAAAATGTGAATGCATATGTGTAGCATATAGAGATAGGCATATATGCAGTAAGATAGCAGCATGAATTTTTGTACGTGTATGGGAGAGGGAAAGAAAGTGCCACTTAGAATGCAGCATGAGATAGTATAAAAGAGCACTGAATTTGAAGCCAGAAGACCTGGTTTTAGCCTCAGTTTTGCCATTTACTAGTTCGATAAATTTAGGCAAATCAATTGATTAACCCCAAGCCTCAGTTTCCTCATCTGTAAAAATTGAGGTAATAATAATTGATACCTTCCAGGATTGTTGTCAAGAAGATATATAAGGTTGAACATGAGAAGTATTTTGCAAACCATAAGGTACTTGCATGTGGAAAAAGGATGATCATAGCTGTGTTTATTTGGGGTGGAAATGCATGTTCCAGGGTTTTCCTGGGTCCAGATGTGCCTCTGTTTGGTCATATGTGTATTGTCTATATGCTCCCATACTTGCCTGTATGTGTGCATTTGCATGTATGTGTGTGTATTTCCAAGTCAGTGACATGTAGGTTCATCCTCCTGAAATACTTTTTCTTTCCTTAATCCCTAGTCTCAGACCAGAAAACATTCTAACATTGTTTTACCTGAGAAATGTTGGTCTCAAACATCCCTAACTATATTTCGAGAGCCCTTCCCCTTCTTCCCACCGCCCCCCAATGCACTGGGTATGTTCAACCCAGCCATGTGCACATGCAGATGAGAGCCCATATGTGGATGTTTCTCAATGGGGAAAGTGCAGGGCCTTCCACTGGGTTGGACATGCCTTTCAGAACCAGACACATCATGTGCTCCTGAACCTCCCCAGTGGCTCTAGATGATGTGCTGCTGGTGGATGTAATGCCTCAGGGGAAAAAGAGGAGCTGTTCTCCACTTCCCCTCACACAAATATCACTCCCCAACCCTTTCAGCCTCCCCTTCTCCAAGGCTTTGGGATTGGGGGCTTGAGAAGTCTGGCTCTACTTTCCTCAGATCAACAAAGCCTCAGATGTACTGCCAGATGTCCCAAGACCTCTGGTCAATTATTCTGAGTGTCAGAATGTTTGGGAGAAGAGAGAGAGCCCTGTGTTTAACTCATAGAAACACTGAATCTTAGAACTGGCCTGGTCCTTCATCACTTCCTAATCCCACCTCTCTCACGTCCTTGTGAAAGGATGAAAACAGAAATCAGAATCCTGAACTATCACACCTTTAACGTCATCTAGGGTACATGTCCCCATTTTATATGTGAGGACATAAAGACCAAGAGAAGCAAATGAACTTGCTCAGGGAAAAACTTAGCTCTCCTGAGTCCCAGGCCAGTGTTCTTTCTGCTGGATCTCCGAACTCAAGAGCAATAAGGATCAAGCAAGTTAGGAGAAAAGAGGAATGGTCCTACAGTCCTGTTACTTTGGGGATATCTCCTGGAAATAGAAGCTGAGTGGTTCTTGGGGAGGGGAATAAAGGTACAGAAGCAGGCTGGTGAGTCTCTCTGCCAAGAACAAACCTGGACAAATTACCTATCGTGGCTCAGCGGAGTATCTGACACCCAGGAAAAAATGTGGGCTCTCTTGTCTAGCAGCTGATCTGGAAACTGAGTAGGTCTTATTCCTCCTGTGACATGAATTCCAGATCTCCAGCCAAAGCTCCTGAAGTCAAGGATTGTGGCTTGCATTCTCTCCTCATCTCCCAGAAACTTGCCCAACTCCAGGCCTCCTGATTGATGATGCTTGCCATAGAGATGAGATCATCCTGGCTTCCTGGGCAAAAGCCTCTGTCTGGATCTACCCATTGGCTGGATGTGTCCTTGAGCTGCAAGTACACCTGCCCTTTGGTACTCCACATTCTGATTGTCCCCATCTTCTAGGGAGTTGAATCAGCACAGTACACTGCAGGGCTCATGGGGTTGCCTGCTGGTCTAGGGGTGCTGCTTCTCATCCTTATGGCTCTGACCTCATAGACTACATGGAGAATGGAGGTGGAGGTAATGAAACCCCTTCACCTCATCGCACTTATTTGATTTACTTCTGTAAGGTATTCTGCTCCTACTTGAGCTCTCCCACTATTTAGGAAAGGCTGTACTTGGGCTACTTCCACTTACCATTCAGTGTCATAATTTTTCAACTTTGGGGTCTTTGCAGATGCCTTTCCTTCTGGCTGATATACTCTTCCTGGAACACTCTTCCTCTAGCTATCTGCATAGCTGGCTCCTTCCTTTCCTTTAGGTCTCAGCTTAAATATAATTCCTTTCTTTGTCCATCCTTTCTAAAGTAGAATGCCTTCTGTCCCCACCTCCCCCCAAAAAACCCTTTATTCTCAGAGATTTTTTTCCTCAGCACTTACTATAGTTTGCAATAATGTATTTTATCTATGTATTTACTTATTTAATGTCTACCTCTCTGCAGCAGGCAGAATAACAGAATAATGCCCCCCAAAAGATGTCCACATCCTAATCACCAGAACCTGTGAATATGTTATATATTACGACAAAGAGGAATTAAGGTTGCAGATAGAATTAAGTCTGCTAATCAGCTGGCATTGAGATGGGGAGATTATTCTGGATTATCCAGGTGAGCCCAATGTCATCACAAGGGTCCTTATAAGTGGAAGAGCGGAAGAGGAAGGCATGAGAAGATGTCAGAGTGATGTGATGAGGATTCAACCTGCCATTGCTGACTTTGAAAATGGAGGAAGGATCACAAGTCAAGGAATGCAGACAGTCTCAAGAAACTGGAAAAGACAAGAAAACGGATTCTCCTCCAGAGTCTCAGAAAGGAATGTAGCCCTGCTGACCCATTTTAGATTTCTGACCTCCAGACTGTAAGAGAATAAGCTAGTGTTGCTTTAAGTCTTTAAGTTTGTACTAGTTTGTTATAGTAGCCATAGAAAACTATTACACTCCCCGTTAGACCATAATTTTGATGAGGGCAGGAACTAGGTTCTGCTTACCATCGTAGCCACAGCATGCAGTATAGTGCCTGGCACAGAGTAGGATCTCAATTAATATTGGTTGGTTTTGATAATGAATGGAGCCTGGGCATGCCTTATGCCCTACAAACCCTCGCTCCATAATGCCCCTCAGTGTGGGGTGGCCTTCTGTTCAAGGGGCTGAGCCCAAGGGAGGCCAATAACTTCCCAGCCAGTGTTTGGTAGGAGAAAGAAGCTAGAAGCCTGGAAACACTTACATCTTTTATTTCTCAGAAAAGGAAGCCTGTGAACTCTATATCAGCCACCTGTCTATCCACACAGGAATGTACAGATGTTCTTCTTCACACTTTCTTATATACAGATGCTGATTTTCATCCAAGAACCTTTTCTGGAGCTCCTGCTATCTGCCATGTGCAATGTTAGCAATGATGCTCATATGTTATTTGTGGATGGTGGTGGTTATAGTCTGTTTTCCCACATGTTAATCTTATTATCTCATTTATTCCTTGTTTTGACAAGGTAGAGATTCCCAGCCCTACTATGAAAAGGCTCAGAGAAGGTATGAGCCCTGCCCAAAACCACACAGCCAGAGTATAAGAGCTGAAACTAGAGTCCAGCTCACCAGACACTAGACCCAGTAATAATTTTATTTTTTTAACTACTGCCTACTTCCACCATTCCTTTGTACACAATATCCCATATGCTGGACCTACCTTATTTCTTCCCTTAGACTACATCCTGAACATTCCACCATCTCCCTGCTGAAGTGATACACCCTGCCTTTTAGCAAGCACTTTTTCTTCATTTTCCCTCTAGTGAAAGAAAGCAGTAAGTTGAGTAGAAAGGTCATAGGATTTGGCATCCTGGCCTAGGTGTGAGTGCTCCTTTGGTGACTTATGAACAGTGTGATTTTTGGCGCTTTCTCTCTGTCCACAGCCAGGCCCTATACCTTTCATTTCTAGACTCATCTCTCCCTTTAAATACAGCTGGATTTCTCTATCAGGCTGGTGTCTTCTTTGCCCATGCCCACCCCAACCCCCACTACACACACACAGAAACACACATGCACACACATACACACAAATGCCCAACAATAAATACAATCTTAATTGAGTGTTTATTATGTATCAGACACCTTGCTAAGTACTAGATATGCATTATTATCTCATTTAATCCTCACAACCACCTCAAATCATTAGTATTATTATCTTTGTGTTATAGATGCGGAAGCTGAAGCTGAGAGAGGTTTAAGTAAGTTGCCCAAGGTCATTGGCACCTGAAGATGAGAGGATATAAGCCCAGATGCTCTGATGCAGGACACACACTTTTAACTACTGCACTCACTTGGTTATTCTATATTCACACAAACTTACACACCCTGTACATTCACACCTTAGAGACATTCTTCTAGCTACTCCTTCCTCCTGGAAAGTGGGGATGGGGTAGGGGGAGTAATGAAAGTAGTGCATCAGCCAGAAGGAACAGGATCTATAAAGTGAAGAAAGCAAGAGAGATCACAGAAACTTAGAAACCTGCAAGGAGATTGATAAGTCTGGAGCACTAGGTCATGTGGCAAAGAGGCTCCACATTACAGATTCCTCTAACTCAACACTTTCAAAAGTTGGATTCCTCTTATCTTCCCTCTCAAACCTGTCCTCCTTCAGAAACCTGAGTCATTCTTAACATCTCTTTCTTCTTCACCCCTACCATTTCAGTCTATTGCCAAGTCCTATCAATGGGCCTCATAAATAGCTCTCAAATCTGTCCACTTCTCCCCATCTCTACTGTTACTACCCTGGTCCCAGCTGAGTCAAATGGACAACTGTAGCAGGTTCCTAACTGATCTCCCCACATCCTTTCTGGCTCTCCTCCAATCTATTCTCCACAAAGGAGTCAGAGGAAACTTTTCAATATGCAAATCGGATCCTGTCACTCTCTAGTTTAAAAACCTTCAGTGACTTCTTCCCTTAGCTCTTATGATGAAGAACAGAATCTTTGTCAAGGCCTTTAAAAGCCCTTTATGGTCTGGCTCCTGCCTGCCTCTACAGCCTCTCAACCAACTCTCTCTGCTGCTATTTGCATCCCAGTTACACTGGTGTTCTTTCTGTTTCTAAAATGTATCATTCTTCCTCCAATCTATCACCTACAAAGACCTTTGCATACTATTTGTTCTGCAGGGGGCACATACTTCCCCACACCCACAATTTACCTAGTTAACACCAGTCTATTCCTTCTTTTAGACCAAATACCACTTCTGTGGAACTTTCTAAAACTTAGGCCCCCTGCCATATGTCCTCAGAGAACTAGCCACCCTTCGTCCAGAGAACTGACCACAGTTTGTAAGTATACATTCATTTGAATCAAGTTGATTAATGTCTGTCTCCCCAAATAGACTGTAAGTTCCATGAGGGCAAGAACAGTACATATTTTTGATCACTATTGAATGCCAGTGCCTAGAACAGTATTTAGCACATAGTATAATTGGTACTCAATAAGTACAAATAAATGAAAGGTGGTAAGTTTCCAAAGGGGCTTGCAACTCACGCTAAGGGTCTTTAACGTTATCCTCAGGGCAATGAGGAACTGTTGATGGTTTTAAAGCAGGGGGATGACTTGATCAGGATTTGCTTTTAGAAAGAATAATGTTGCAGGCCAGAGGAAGACAGATTAAAGGGGATGAGATAGGGGTGTGAGATATAGAACTCAGTTTGGAAGTCATTGTAATAGTTCAGGTGAAAATAATGAGGATCTGAAATATTTTATCTCCTGTGGGCCAACCATCTGTCAACTCATCCAGTTCTCAATTTGTTCCATAAATGATTTGAGGTAACTCACCACAGAAATGCAATAGAATTATAAAATAAATAAATACAATTTTTAAATCAGGATGACAGACATTAGAATCAGAAGACAAAATTGGGGGCTTCCCTGGTGGTGCAGTGGTTGAGAGTCTGCCTGCCAATGCAGTGGACACGGGTTCCTGCCCCGGTCCGGGAAGATCCCACATGCCGCGGAGCAGCTAGGCCCGTGAGCCATGGCCGCTGAGCCTGCGCGTCCGGAGCCTGTGCTCCGCAACGGGAGAGGCCACTGAGGAACCTTGTTGATGGTGAGAGAGGAGGATAAATTAGTAAGAATAGAGGACAGATATGGAAGCCCTAGGGCTGACACAGTTGAGCTGTGAATTTGGCTCTGAGCATCCTGTACTCCATATGAAAAGGGAGACATGATCAGTCACATAATTTTCTTTGTAGAATGGGAAAAGTCATATTCATTCTTCAGTACTGGACTAGGATGGTAGTTTTAGGAACAGAGAGACGAGGATACATTACAGAGAAATTAAAGAGGTAGAATTACTAGGACTCAGTGATTAAAAGCTCTAGAAGAGGACCAATTTGTGGGGAAAGAAGATGAAGTTTTTGGACACGGTGAGTTTGAGGTATCCATGAACCATCAAGTGGAGAGGCCCAGGAGGAAGCTGAGCAGTCTTATCTCAAAGTTTCCTCCCACATTCCCTGTCCTCCCTAACCCCACCATGCATTTCCTCTATGCTGGAACCGCACCTAATCATCCCTAGGTCAGTTCAAAGCTCTGTTCCTTCGAGCCTATTGTTCCCTCAGTTTTATAATCCTTCTCCCCCTGACCAACCCCTATCAACCTTTACATCTCAAGCCATATGTCATTTTCCCTGGGAAGCTGCCCACCCCCACCACAGGTACTGCCTTCCTTCTCTGTGTTACCACTATACTTTGGACACCCAGCTCTCCCACTGTCCTATAATTACTTTTGTCTGCCTTCCTCATTAGACTGTCAGTGAATGAACATGCTTCAGGAAAACTCCATGGGGGAGAAAGAAAGAGAACCTTGTACTATAGGGAACTGAATTGAAGGGATCATTACATGAACCCAGAATACAGATGGGGAACACTCCCCCAGTGCAGATTGGAACAAGAACCAGAGCAGAGACCTTGGGGGATGCATTGCCAGGGAACAGAACTGCCAGGGGTAGAGAGGCCCGGGGCCCCTTGGCCCATTGTCCCGGAGCAACCTAGGAAGCACACTCTTCGAGAGACAGCCTGAAGGCCAGCCAGCTTGGACCCAGAGTCTATCTGGCTCAGCCTAGACTCAGCCCAGACAGGGGAGGGTGAGGCTGAACCTCCACACAGGAGCTGGGCCTCCTGCCAGTCCAGTATCTCAGGGATGAGTCAGGGCTAGGTGTCATTCCATTACTCAGCAACTTGGGCCAGGAAAGTGAGTGTCTTGTTCTGAGATTGAGGATAACTCTAACTCTCACATTGTTTTTGATAATCCCTCTCTATTTGCCCTGGAGTTAAAAGTGGTTAAAGAGAGTAAAATATCTGACCCAAGCTTAAAACTCTTCAATGGTGTTCTGACATCTACAGGTTAAAGTTCAAACTCCTTAGTAGGAATTTATATGACCAGCCTCATCTGTCCAGCTACCAATCACCCTGCTTTCTAGTCACACCAACCACTGGACTAGACTGAAGAACCATGTTTTCTGACTCTTCTGAGCCATTGGGTCTGCTTTTCCCACTGCCTAAAATGCCCTTTCCCTGCTGGCTTCCCCCCCGCCACACACACACCCCTGTTTTCCTGAAGAACTATTACTTTTCTTCAAGTCTCGGCTCATATCATCTGAGAGGCCCTTCCTGACCATAGCCACTTCCCCAAGCTGAATTTGGTTCCCTTGCCTTGAACTCCCTTAGTCCCTTGAGCTTCCTTTTCTCTTTGTACTCAGACAATGTTTATGGGAAAACTTAAATACAGTGCCCTCATAAAGGACATATGGGCTTATGGGAGTCAGGGAGGTGGTTGGACAATGTTATGTAACTCTGGAATGAAGGGGCTGAGCATCAAGAAGTGCTGAGTTTGAATCCCAGCTCTGGCATTAATGAGCTGTATGATCTTGATCAACAGTTACTTTACCTCCTAGGCCTCTGTCTGTCCATCTGTTTAATGGTGGGATATGACTGAAAGGTGTCAGTGGTCCTTTCCACCTCTGATATCCTAGAATTTTTTAAATGTTGAAAGAAGAGGTAAAGAAAACCATGGGAGAGAAGAAAAGGATAAATGAGAGCCAGCCAATCACCACAATGGACATTACAGATTTGACTGGCAAGAATCCTATGACCTTTACAGCCTGGCATGTAGTGCTTATTATTTATAACATTCCGTCCAGTACTGTATGCAGTGCTTTACAGATCACTGAGCCCTTTCACTAATGTTATTCCATTTTATAGTAGCCAGTGAGAGAGTCAGCATAAACATTCAAAGGCTATTCCTGTTTCACAGAAGAGGAAACTGAGGGAGAAAAAGAAGTGGTTGTCCTAGTCTGTGCTCAAACAAATGACTGAAGGTTTAAATACTTGCAGTCACACTGTGGTGGCCACCATTTCTGATTTGCTGGGGATGTGGGAAATCAGAAAAGTTTTAAAATCAGAAAAGTCCCAGGAAAACCAGAAAGTTTGGTCATCTACACAAGTAACTAGCCCTCCTGCCATTAATCACCCTTGAGGCAAGGGGCTGTAGCTGAGGGGCGGAGGGGTAGTACTGTCCCTTCCACATTATTCTGCACTACTGAGAACCAGAAGGCTGATCTAGCCCTGTTTGTTCTCCCCAACACTAGATTATATCTGACTGGGCTTCTCTTAACTTGGTTCACAGCCCTGGCTGCACATTAGAATCACTTGGGAAGACTTGCAAAAATAACTATGCTTGAACCCCACCCTAGACCAATTAAATCAGAATCTTCTGGCTTGAGTGAAATCTGGGCATCAGTATTTTTAAAAATTCTCTGGGTGATTCTAATGCGCAGCCAGGCCTAGGAGCTACTGAGTCTAGCTCTTCTAAGCTTTAACTGCACTGTAGATTGGACCCCTGGTTAGAAAAATTCCTCCCCAAAGGCCTCCTCCCCTCTTCTGCCTTACTTAGCTTCCCAGCATACAAAACTTCTCTAGATACTCTCAGAAGAGGCTTTCTGCAGAATGCAGAAGCCCTTCCCTACCCCTCCCCTTTTCCTGGCAGCTTAAGGTGATCCACTTTCCGGAATTATTGGCATTTTTGCAAAGGAACTTTGGAAAGCATTCAAGATTCAAAGGACAAAGCACTATGGTGAAAAATCAGACATTGGGGAGGTCTCTTAAAACAAGGGGATCCGCCTAGTGCCCTTGGAATCACACCACCTAGGTAACCGCCTACCTATTCAGTCTAACAATGGAACCAGTTTAAACTCTCTGACCCAGAAGGAGAGAAGGGCTGTAGGAGTTCCAATCTCCTTGCTGGAAGCCCTGCAGTCCCCACAGGTCAGATGCTGTAGGAGAAGGAAAGGGCTAGTGGGGAAGAGAGGCCAGGAGAGGTAAGGGGAGATCTCTCCAAGGGACTGGGGGTGGGAAGCCAGGCTGACTGTGGTCTTTGCTCTAACTCAACGCAGGTCCCACCAGGCTTTATTCCCAGGGGCTCCTGCCCTTGCCTTTCCCATCCGTCTCAGGCAGGCAATGCAGGTCCACATTTGTCAAGTCTGAGACTCAAAAACTAGAGGGGAACTGACTTGGAAGCCATCTAACTGACTCCCTGACCCTCTTCTTACTTACCTCCAGTGGTGAGAAGCTCACTTCCCATACCTAGCTAGACAGCCTACTCAATCACAAGAGAACTGGAGCATTTGAAGAGTTTCTTTTATTTAAGCCAGAATCAGTTTCCCTGGAATTTTTATCCTCTCTGGCTCCAGCACCTTCACCTATTTCCCTGAGTTGGGTCCCTTCTAGCCTACTTACTTCCCTCTGGATAGACCCCAATTTGTCATTTGTCATTTGTCTGTGTGCCTGTTAACACACCATGCCCAAAGCTGGACCCTGGAGGACTCTGCCCAAGGTATAGCTGAACTTCTTCTAGAAATGATATTTCTCTTAATATAGTCCAGGATATATATATATATATATATATATATATATATATATATATATATATATATATATATATATATATATATATATATATATTTGTGTTGTCTTGCACAATGGTCAGAAGGCTCATGTGTTTCTGAAGAAGGAAATAAACTACTTTTAAAGCTAATATATGTGTGTGTGAGTGTGTGTGTGTGTACACACACACACACACACCAACCATAATTTACACTCTCTACATGATAATTTATAATTTGCTTTTTTTCACTCAAAAGTATTTCATGGGCATCCTTTTATGTCAACTAATATAAATCTATTTCACCATTTTAAGTGGCTGAATAGTGTTTCATTGCATGGATGTACCATAGTTTATTTAAGCATTCTGCTATCTAAGGACACTTGGGTTATTTTTAATTTTGTATTATCAAACAACATTGTAATGAATAACCTTATGCATATATCTCTACACACTGGTCCACATTTATTTCTCAGTGAGTCAAAGGGTAAGCAAATTTTAAATTTTGAGACATGTTGCCAAATAATCTTCAGAGAGATTGTTCTAACTTTCATTTCCATGAGCAGTGCATGCAAGTACTTTTATCCCCACAGGCCCACCAACACTGGGTATCAATCATTTTAATCTTTGCCAATATGCTAGACAAAAAAAAATTTCCTTCATCTTTATCTTCATTTATATAATTACTAGTGAGGTTGAGCATCTTTTCATGTTAAGTCAGTCATATATTTCTTATTTTGTGAATTGACTCATATCCTTTGTTCAATTTTTCCTGAGGTGTTCTCTTTTTATCATTGATTTAGAAAATTTCCTTATAATTAAGGATATCACCCCCTTATATGTCAAATATCTTGCAAGTATGTCATCAGTTTTTCCTTTGTCTTTTGACTTTAATTTTTCACAATGCAAATTTCTTTTTCTGTTGTCAACCTTATTAATATTTGTTTTGTTATTCCTGTCTTATCCTGCCAAGGTTATAAAAATATTAATCCATATTTACTTCCAATACATTTAAGCCCTCATTCTGGCTACTATACCGTTCTTCTGCCTTCCATCAGAACTCAGCATCTGGCACCTGCTTTCCTTTGCTTCCTGCTAGAGATTAAAGCTAGTAAACTGAGAAATGCTAATAGCCGCCTATGTGTTCTCAGGCTCCCAGGCATACTGTCCTAACATGTTGATAGGGAATTCTTGGAATCAAGTGCTACCCCACAAGAGTACCATTCTAATGGAGTAATTTTGAGAACTAAGACAGGTAGGTGAAGGAAATGATTTGGAGGCAGCAGGTTCAGGGAGGTAGGTAGTGGAAATAGTGGAAATAGTACCAAGTTTAAAGTTAGACAAATCTGCTTTTGGGATCTCAGCACTAGCTGTGTGTTGTGGCCAAATCATATTCTCTCTCTGAGACCCAGTTTTCTCATCCATAAAATGAGAAGACTACGATGTGTTCTTTATGTTTATCGCCTGTTTGCCCTCTGTGTCCCCCCCTCTCTGGTCTCATTCACTGTACACTCCCAGCACCCAGCACAGTACCTGACAGATAGTAGATGCTCAATAAGCTGTTTTAATTTCTACCTGTAGGCATGTGTTAATGGTTTTTTTGGGGGATGACAGGTGTTGGGAGAGGGGAAAGAGAGAATGTCAGGTTGTGAGAATATGGAGAGTGGCAGGGAGTTCGAACATTCCAAAGGGAAACATGGCAAGTAAGAGAATAATTTAGAAAGGTAAGTGGGGACTAACAAACAGGCTTAGGCTTACATGTCAAGCTAAGGGATTTTGGATTTTATCCAATAGGTACTGGGGAGCTAGTGAAGGCTTTAAGCAGGTGTGACACACTCTTGCAATCCCACCCCAACCCCAAATTACGATAGGTTTCTCTGGCCAGTATGGAGGCTAGATTGCCCAGAGAGAGTCTAGAAGCCAAAAAAACAAGCTATTGCAACAATCCATGACAGATATAGTAAACTAGGGCACAGGTGATGGAAATGGATCTAAGAGATTTTTTCTCCCTTCCTTTCTGAGAAATATCAATAGTGCCCTCTCCAGTTTTCCCCATATATACATATTGAGGGAGCAAGACCAGCTGACTTCTAGGATACCTTCCAGATAGGATACTTTGGCATCTTAGGGTTTGAGGTGCTTTATTCACCTCCATTGTGCTCCATAAGTGTCTCATCATGTGTTGCGACTACTCCCCTCTCTCTCCATGGCACACCACTCTGGGGCAGTGTTACTATTGTTTTCTCAGGCCTGGTGAGAGCTCAGGAAGGATAGAAGGCAGGCCTTAGTTCTTCTGTCATCAATGAATCCTCTGACAGCCCAGGCTGAATGGAGGGGGTAGGAGTCTTCTGGGATATTTTGAAAGCTTCCAAAAATAGCCTCAAGGCCTCAGTTAGAGAGCATAGGGCCAGGACACTGACTGAACATTGGAACTCACAGTTTTTGCCAAGTTCCCACCCCGGCCTCCATCCTATTACTGAGTAAGCCAGTTTTCCCTCCTGCTTTAGTTTTCTCCTTGGAGGGCCCCACCCAAGCCTGAAAAGTTCAAATTTAGCCTTAAGTCTCCATCCCTAACTCCTCTGGAGAAAAAGCCCAGGATATAGCAACTTAACCTCTTTAAAAGTCCCTGTGGGCTCTGTGATGGGAAAGAAAATAAGACAAAGATAGGGAGATGATGAGACCAAGACACACATCCACAGAGGTCAAGAAGCAAAGGAAGAAACACTGGAATATGAGGAAAATAGAGAAGGAAATACAGAATGACAAGGAGAGAAATAGAAAGGATAAAATAAAGGAGAAACTGAGTCTGAGAGACAAGGGCAAAGAAAGAGAAAGACTCAGAGATATAACTGAATAGAGAGGGCAAGAAAAAAGCAAAGAGAAAGAGGGAAAAAGATATATATAGTCAGAGACAGGCAGAGAAAAAGGGAGAGTGGGAGCCAGAGAAAAGAGGGAGCCTCAGTTCCTTGTCCTGTCCTAAACTCCTTCATCAAGCCAACAACTTGTAGCTAGAGGCCTGAACTGAGCCCTGGAGGCAGTCCCTACAAAACCCATTTCCTCAGGGGTGGGAGCTGAGAGGGACCCCCAGAGACCGTGACAGATAGAGACTAAGGCAAGCATGGCCATCAGCCCAAGCAGCCCTCATCAGGCACTCACACCCACCATGTACTGTAGATGGGCCAAGAAATAGTCACCCTCAAAGCCAGTGCACAAAAAAATGACCTCTAAAGTGAGAACACTTTCCTATTTGATATTTAAAAACACTTCAAATTAGTTATCACGAGATATCAGAATATTAATGAACTTCTTTACACTGATTTCAATGGCTTATTGTTTTTATTTTGAATTACGTATTGGCAGGGCCACCACAATCTATTCATCATCTGGGACCTTTAAAGGTTTTCACCTGATGTGCCACCATGGTTCTGGGTGCTAGTGTACAGTGATGAAAGGACGTGCTTCCCTTCTGGACCTGTTTGGATGCCTCTCTGACTGCCCCTTCTCAGTCATTTTGTCAGAGTCCTTGGACAAGAAGTAGAAACTTTCAAGCCAAAACCTGTCCTTTGGGGGTTTTAAGGACCAGTGGGGAGAAAGCAAAGACATTTGGCCAAGAAGGTGAAGAAGACGTATCTAATATAGTAAGGCATTGGACCACATAGGTTTAAGGCCCAACTCTGCCTCAGAAACACTGTGTAAACTTGGGCATGTGATTTCATCCTTCTGAAATTCAGCTTCCTTTTTAATAAAACAGAATACCTATCTTGCCAGAGTTCTCATGAGGTTAACAAGAGAATAAGCTATTAGAAACTACAAGTGTGAGAAGAGTTCCTATTATTACAAATAGCTTTAAGGAATGTCAGACCATTAAAGCAAACACACTTCCTGGTAGAGATGAGGCAACCCAGGCTCTCTGAATTTCACTAGGGCAGGAACAGGAAGAGAAAGCAAGAAAGCCTGAAAGAGGCCTGGGGGAAAACAGGGGAAACAGGAGCGGGGGGGGTTAAAAAATGGAAATCAGAGTTTATTGTCTTAATAAGAACTTAGATGTGATTAATTACATGTCTATGGCCATGTTTGGGCTTTGTTTGGTGATGGGTTAGGGAGGAATTATAAAAATGTCTAATATGTAGAGAGCTTTTTATAACAAACCATTGAAAAGGGAGCATGGCCAGCCCACCGGAGACCCAGAAAGTAGCCAGCTCCTTGACATCAGGAGTCTGAGCAAGAAGCCTCAGGAGATAAGGGGCACCATAAAAGTCTCCAACCTGGCCAAATGTCACTCCTGGAGATTCCATGTCTCCCCAGTACCTATGAGGTTAATTCTAAACTCCATTTTGTAGTAAGTCCCTGCTCGATCCCTCACTGCCTCCTCCCCAGCCTCATCTCTGGCTTTTCTCCACCCCAATCTCCCTGTCACACAGCCATATTAAACTTCTGGCCACCATACCATATATGTACTCTCTGCCTGAAATGCATCCATGTCACTCCTCCCTTTGCTTAGCTAAACTAACTTGTTCTTCAAAGCTTAGCTAAAAATCACCTTTCCTAGGAAATCTTGCCCAACCATCTTCCATCCCCAGTCTGGGATCTCTTAATTTCTGGTTCATGCCTCCTCCATTTAGCAATCTGGGTTGACATTATTTGTTTCCATGTCGTTTTCTTCCATAATATAATGACTATTTTGAAGGTGGGGACTATATCATTGACATTTTTTTTTTTTTTTTTTCGGTACGCAGGCCTCTCACTGTTGTGACCTCTCCCGTTGCGGAGCACAGGCTCCAGATGTGCAGGCTCAGCAGCCATGGCTCACGGGCCTAGCCACTCTGTGGCATGTGGGATCTTCCCGGACCGGGGCACGAACCCGTGTCCCCTGCATCGGCAGGCGGACTCTCAACCACTGCGCCACCAGGGAAGCCCCATTGACATTTTTGTAATAATAATTATAGCTAGCATTTACCTAGCTATGCCAGACACTTAACACACATGAACTCTCACATGAAACCCATTGAGGTGGACACTATAAAATAGCTCAGGTCATACAATGAGATATCACTATAAACCCATCAAAATGTCTAAAATAAAAAAACAGCGACAACACCAAATGCTGATAATGATATGAAAAAACTGATTCACTCATACATTGCTGCTGGGAATGCAAAATGGTGTAGCTCTTAAATACAGTTTGGCAGTTTCTTTTCTTTTTTTAATTAATTAATTAATTAATTTATTTATTTATTTATTTTTATCTGCGTTGGGTCTTCATTGCTGCACACGGGCTTTCTGTATTTGTGGTGAGTGGGGGCTACTCTTCACTGTGGTGCACGGGTTTCTCATTGTGGTGGCTTCTCTTTGTTGTGGAGCATGGGCTCTAGGCATGTGGGCTTCAGTAGGTGTGGCATATGGGCTCAGTAGTTGTGGCTCGTGGGCTCTAGAGCTCAGGGTCAGTAGCTGTGGTGCACAGGTTTAGTTGCTCCATGGCATGTGGGATCTTCCTGGAGCAGGGATCGAACCCATGTCCCCTGCATTGGCAGGCAGATTCTTAACCACTGCACCACCAGGGGAGTCCTGGAAGTTTCTTTTTCTTTCTTTTTTTGAATTTTATTTTTTTAAATTTAATCTTATTTATTTTTTATACAGCAGGTTCTTATTAGTTATCTATTTTCTACATATTAGTGTATATATGTCAATCCCAATCTCCCAATTCATCCCACCACCCCCCCACCACTTTCCCACCTTGGTGTCCATATACTTGTTCTCTACATCTGTGTCTCTATTTCTGCCTTGCAAACCAGTTCATCTGTACCATTTTTCTAGATTCCACATATATGCATTAATACACGATATTTGTTTTTCTCTTTCTGACTTACTTCATTCTGTATGACAGTCTCTAGGTCCATCCACGTCTCTACAGATGACCCAATTTCTGGCAGTTTCTTATAAAACTAAAAATGTAACTACCATATGACCCAGTAATTGCAGTCTTGGGCATTTATCCCAGATAAGTGAGAATTTCTGTTCACACAAAAACCTGCACATAAAAGTTCATAACAGCTTTATTCATAATAGCCCCAAATTGGAAACTACCTAAATGTCCTTCAGTGGGTGAATGTTTGAACAAACTGTGGTACATCCATAACATGGAATACCACTCAGCAATAAAAAGGGAATAAATGATTAAAACATACAACAATATGTATGGACCTCAAAAGATTATGCTGAGTGAAAAAAGTCAATTCCCAAAGCTACATATTGTAAAATTATAGTCACTTAACATTCCTGAAATGACAAAAATTATATATATGGAAAACAGATAAGACACTGCCAGGGATAAAGAAGAGGGTGGAGGTAGGAGAGTGGTGAATGTGGCTATAATAGGAAAACATGAGGGATCCTTGTAGTAATGGAAATGTTCTGTATTTTGACTGTTTCAATGTCAACATCCTGGTTGTGATATTGTACTATAGTTGTCAGTAATTGGGAAAAAACTGAAGAGGATCCCCCTGTCTTATTTCCTACAACTGCATGTGAATCTACTACTATCTCAAAATTAAGAGTTATTTTTTTAAAAAAGGAAGAGAGTACTGATACATGTCATGACATGGATGAACTATGTAAAAATTATACTAAGTGAAAGAAGTCAGTAACAAAAGACCACATAATGCATCATTCTATTTATATGAAATATTAAGAAAAGACAATCCCTAGAGACAGAAATTGGACTAGTGTTTGCCTAGAGCTGGAGGAGGGGGAAAATGGGAAGTGACTGATAAAGTCACTTTTTATGGTGAAGAGAATGTTCAAAATTAAGATAGTGGTGATGTTTGCAAAACTCTGTGATTACTAAAGCCCACTGAATTGTACACTTTAAAAGGTAAAGTTTATGATATATGAATTATATCTCAATAAAGCTATTGTTTAAAAAATTATAGATCATGTAGCAAAATAGCAAAATAGAAAATTCCAAGCTCTCATTTCTCCACAGAGACATCAAAAAAGAAGCAGAAACTGTTAGAACCAACTTTGTTAGAACTCTGAAAAGCAGTCAAATGTTTCTAGCAATCAAGTGAACACTAAATCAAGAAAAAGACAACTGGAAATGGTAGGAGAGTTTGTGGTGCATTTGCATGCCCTTGCTCCACCCCTTCCTCAGTATGGTAGCAGTCTTAATGTGGTAAAAGCCCATGCTTCCAGTGTGGGACCCTGGTCCCTGGTTCCAGAGGGAGCAGAGAAGACCTTATTTGCAAAGTATTGTATATGTCTGTTCTAAGTTTTATGAGGTCTACTTGAAGGACTAATGCAAGGAACTTGTCTCTACTTTGCCTAACTTAGAATTCAGACCACACCAACTTTCACCCCAGCTCAGTGCAAACCTGACTAAGTGTTAGATTGCCCCAGCACAGAACCAGTCTGTAAAGACTGGGAGAGGTGTTTCAGGTTTTTCTGAGGGAGGGTGCTTTTCTTTTATTGTTGTTATTTGATTTTGTTTTTAGCTCCTGGCATTCAGGGAAATCTCTATCAACACACTAGCCAAACGTGAGCTAAAGGAATAGAGACTTCAGAGACCATTCATGACAAGGAATACAATCTTTTCAAAAATAGTTTGGAGTACTCACTAAACATACAGACTACTTCAGCCTTTCAGAAATCAACAAAACAGCAAACCCTGGGAAAGGAGGAGAAACTGATTTCCAGAGTTATAACATTATAATATTCAAATGTCCAGTTTTCAACAAAAAAAAATCACAAAATATGCAAAGAAATTGGAAAGTATGGCCCATTCAAAAGGAATAAAATTAATGGACAGAAACTATCCCTAATGAAGTGCAGACATAAGACTTACTAGACAAAGACTTCAAAACAACTGTATTAAATATGTTCAAAGTGCTAAAGAAAAACATGAAGAAAAAAACTAAAGAAAATCAGAAGGAAGATATATCAAAAAGTTTTGAACATTAATAAAGAGATAGAAATTATAAAAAAGAACTAAATGGAAATTCTGGAGCTAAAAAGTATAGTAACTGAAAAAATTCAACAGAGGGATTTAACAGCATATTTAATCAGGGAGAAATAAGAATCAGTGAACTTGAAGGTAGGCCAATTGAAACTTATGAAGTGTGAAATTTATCAAGTAGAAAGAAAAAAGAATAATGAAAAGTAAATAGAACCTAAGGGACCTGAAGTAAATCAAGTGGAGTAACATACATATTATGGGAATCTCAGAGGGAGAAATGAGAGACAAAAGGGAAGAAAGAATCCTGGAAGAAATAATGTTCAAAAACTTCTCAAATCTAATGCAAGACATGAATTTACAAATCAAGAACATTAACTAGAGTAAATTCAAAGATATCCACACAGAGACACATGATCAAACTCTCAAAAGACAGTATCTTGAAAGCAGTAAGAGAGAAAAGTGATTCATCATGTAAATAAATACAAGGGATTCTGAAGAAGATTAACAGCTGATTTGTCATCAAAAACCATTGAGGATAGAAGATATTGTGATGATATATTTAGAATGCTGAAAGGAAAAAAACCCCTCTCAACCAAGGATTCTGTACCTGGCAAAACTCTTCTTCAAAAACAAGGGCAAAATTGAGGCATTTCTAGATAAACAATAACTGAGGAAATTTGTTAACACTGGACCTGCCCTGCAAGAAAAATGCTAAAGCAAGTCTCTTAGGTTGAAATGAAAGGCTGCTAGACAGTAACTAGAAGTCATATGAAGAAATAAAGATCTCTGATAAAGGTCCATAGATAGGTAAACATCAAGGCTAATACTTTTAACTCCAATTTTTATTTCCTACATTATTTAAAAGACATATAAAAAATAATTATAATATGTTATTGGGCACAAAACATATAAAGTTGTAATTTGTGAAAGAGTAACACAAAAGGACTAAGCTGTATAGTAGCAGAGTTTTTGTATGCTATTGAAGTTAAGCTGTTAATAATTCAATTTAGATTGTTATAAACACATAATATGTTATTAACGTATAAATATGTTAAACATAATCCCTATGGTAACCACAAAAATAAATCTAAAGTATATACATATAAGGAAAAGAGAAGGGACTCAAAATGGTTCCCCATGAAAAAAAAACCCCAAAGTAGGCAGTAATGGAGAAAATGAGGGACAAAAAAGAATACAAAATACAAATAGCAAAAGGGTAAGTAAGTCCTTACTTATCAGTAATTTTCTTAAATGTAAATGGATTAAACTAACTAATCAAGAGGCAAAGATTGATGAAGTGGTTAAAAACCATGACCCAACTATATACTGTCTACAAGAGACTCATTTTGTATCCAAAAAATACAAATGGATTGAAAGTGAAAGGATGGAAAAATATTATCCATTGCAAATAGTAACCAAAAGTAGCTGGGTGGCTATATAAATATCAGATAAAATAAAATTTAAGACACAATATTACAAGACACAAAAAAGGAAATTATATATTGGTAAAGTGTTAATGCAACCAGAATATATAATCATTAGAAACATATATGAACCAAACAATTGAGTCCCCAAAACGTAAAGCAAATATCGACAAAATTGAAGGAGAAATAGATAATTGTACAAAAATAGTGGAAAACTCAATAACCCACTTTCAATAATAAATAGAACATCTGGACAGAAGATAAACAAGAAAACAGAGGACTTAAATAGCACTGTAAACCAACTAGACCTAACAGACATATGTAGAACACTATGCAACAATGGCTGAATGCATTCTTTTCAAGTGCATTCTCCAGGATAAACCATATGTTAAGTCACAAAACAAGTCCCAATAAATTTTTTTAAAAAATTGAAATCATACAAAGTGTCTTCTCCAACCAGAATGGAATGAAGCTAGAAGTCAATAACAAAAGGAAAATGGAAATGATGTAAATATATGTAAATTAAACATCATACTCTTTTTTTTTTTTTTTTTGGCGGTATGCAGGCCTCTCACTGTTGTGGCCTCTCCCGTTGTGGAGTACAGGCTCCGGACATGCAGGCTTAGCAGCCATGGCTCACGGGCCTAGCCGCTCCACGGCATGTGGGATCTTCCCAGACCAGGGCACGAACCCATGTCCCCTGCATCAGCAGGCGGACTCTCAACCACTGCACCACCAGGGAAGCCCTAAACATCATACTCTTAAATGACAAATGGATCAAAGAATAAATCACAGGGAAAATTAGAACCTACATAAATATAAATTAAAATAAAAGCACAACATACCAAAATTATTGAGATGAAGTGAAGACAATTATCAGAAGGAAATTTATAGCTGTCAATACCTACATTAAAAAGAAGAGAAATCTATAATCAATACCCTAACTTTACACCTTGAGGAACTATTAAAAAACCCAAAGGTAGCAGAAGGAAGGAACAAGAAAGATTAGAATCGAGACAAGAAAAATAGAGAAAAGAAAACCAATAGAGGGCTTCCCTGGTGGCACAGTGGTTAAGAATCCGCCTGCCAATGAAGGGGACATGGGTTCAAGCCCTGGCCCAGGAAGATTCCACATGCCGCGGAGCAACTAAGCCCGTGTGCCACAACTACTGAGCCTGCACGCCTAGAGCCCATGCTCCGCAACAAAAGAAGCCACGACAATGAGAAGCCCCCACTCTCCACAATTAGAGAAGAGCCCACACGTAGCAATGAAGACCCAACGCAGCCAAAAATAAATAAATAAAATAAATAAATTTATTTTTTTTAAAAAAGAAAACCAATAGAGAGAATTACTGAAACCAGAAGTTGGTTCTTTGAAAAGATCAACAAAACTGACAAGCCTTAACTAGAATGACAAAGAAAAAGAGAGAGAATGCACATGAAACTAAAGACAGAAATGACAGTGGGGACATTGCTACTGACCTTACAGAAATAAAAAGGATTATAAGAGAATATTATGAAAAATTATTTAACAACAAATTAGATAACTTAGATGAATTGGAAAAATTCCTAGAAACATACAAATTACCTGACTCAAGAAGAAATAGAAAACCTTAACAGACTTATAACAAGTAAAGAGATTAAATCAGTAGTCAAAAACCTCCCAAAGGAAAATCCAGGACTAGGTAGCTTCATTGATGAATTCTACCAAATAGTTAAAGAAGAATTACCACCATTGGCATTCTTAGATATGACACCAAAAACAAAAAAAGAAAAAAATAGATAATTTGGACTTAATGAAAATTTAAAACGTTTGTGTATCAAAAGACATTATCTATAAACTGAAAAGACAATCTATATAATGAGAGAAAACATTTGCAAATCATATATGTGTTAAGGGCTTAATATCCAGAATATATCAAAAACTCATACAAGTCAACAACAAAAATACAAAAAGTCCAATTTTAAAAATGAGCAAAAGATTTGAATAGAGACAAAGGACATTACAAAAAGATCAAGGGATCAATCCAAGAAAATATAATAATTATATGTATATATATGTGTGTATATATATATATATATACACACACACACCCAACATAGGACCACCTAACTATATAAAGCATGTATTAAGAGACATGAAGGGGAAATTTACATTAACACAATAATAGTAGGGAACTTTAACACCCCACTTAAATAAATGGATGGATCATCCAGACAGAAAATCAATAAGGAAAAACTGGTCTTAAATGACACATTAGACCAGATGCACTAATAGGTATATATAGAATATTCCATCCAAAAGCAGCAGAATACATATTCTTTTCAAGCATACATGGAACATTCTCCAGGATAGATCACATGCTAGGCAACAAAACAAGCCTCAGTAAATTTAAGAAAATTGAATACATATGAAGCATCTTTTCTGACTGCAACACTATGAGACTAGAAATCAACTACAAGAAAAAAACACAAAAAACAAACACATGGATGCTAAACAAGAGACTGCTTTAAACAACCAGTGGATCACTAAAGAAATTTTTTAAAAAATACCTGGGGACAAATGAAAAAGAAAAACACAATGATCCAAATCTATGGGATGCAGGAAAAGCAGTTCTAAGAGGGAAGATTACAGTGAAACAAGCTTACCTCAGGAGAAAAGAAAAATCTCAAATAAACAACATAAACTTATATCTAAAGGAACTAGGAGAACAAACAAAACCTAAAGTTTTAGAAGGAAAGAAATCATAAAGGTCAGAGTATAAATAAATGGATTAGAGACTATAAAAACAATAGAAAAAAATCAATGAAACTCAAAATGGATTGAAGACTTAAGTGTAAGACAAGAAGCCATAAAAATCCTAGAAGAAAACATAGACAGAACATTCTTTGACATAAATTGTAGCAATTTGGGGGGAGCTATCTCTTAAGGTAAAGGATGCAAATGCACAAATAAACAAATGGAACCTAATTAAACTTAAAAGCTTTTGCACAGCAAAGGAAACCATTAACAAAATTAAAAGACCACTCACAGAATGGGAGAAAATATTTGCAAATGATACGACCAATAAGGGGTTGATATCCAAAATAAATATACAGCTAACACAATACTCAATGTCAAAAAAACCCTGATTAAAAAATGGGCAGAAGACCAGAATAGAAAATTTTATTTTTAAAAAAAATTTGTTGAAATACAGTTGATTTACAATGTTGTGTTAGTGATTCAGTTATACATATATATTATATATATATATATTTTTTACATTCTTTTTCATTATAGGTTATTATAAGATATTGAGTATAGTTCCTTGTGCTATACAGTAGGTCCTTGTTGGTTATGTATTTTACATATAGTAGTATGAATATTTTAATCCCAAACTCCTAATTTATCCCTCCCCCACTCCCTTTTGGTAACCATGTTTGTTTTCTATGTCTGTGAGTCTATTTCTGCTTTTTATGTAAGTTCATTTGTATCATTTTTTCAGATTCCACATATAAGCAAAATCATATGATATTTGTTTTTCTCTGTCTGGTTTACTTCACTTAGTATGATAATCTCTAGGTCCATCCATGTTGCTGTAAAAGGCATTATTTCATTTTTTTTACTGGCTGAGTAATATTGCATTATATATATATATATATATATATATATATACCACATTTTCTTTATCCATTCATCTGTCAATGGACACTTAGGTTACTTCCATGTCTAGGCTATTGTAAATTGTGCTGCTATGAACACTGGGCTGCATGTAACTTTTGAATTATGTTTTTCTCCAGATATATGCCCAGGAGTGGATTGCAGGATCATATGTTAGCTCTATTTTTAGTTTTTAAGGAACCTCCATACTGTCCTCCATAGTGGTTGTACCAATTTACATTCCCACCAACAGTGTAAGATGGTTCCTTTTTCTCCACACCTTCTCCAACATTTATTATTTGTAGACTTTTTGACATTGGCCATTCTGACTGCTGCGAGGTGAAACCTCATTGTAGTTTTGACTTGTGTTTCTCTAATAATTAGCAATGTTGAACATCTTTTCATGTGCCTTTTGGCCATCTGTATGTCTTCTTTAGAGAAATGCCTATTTAGATCTTCTGCCCATTTTTTGATTGGGTTGTTTTCTTTTTGTGATATTGGGCTGTATGAGCTGTTTTGTATATTTTGCAGATTAATCCTTTGTAAGTCACATTGTTTGCAAATATTTTCTCCCACAGAATAGACAACCCTTAGAATGGGAGAAAATATTTGCAAACAAAGCAATCAACAAGGGAATAATTTCCAAAATATACTAACAGCTCAAGCAGCTCGATATCAAAACAAACAAACAAACAAATCCAAAAAATGGATGGAAGATCTAAATAGACGATTCTTCAAAGAAGACATACAGATGGCTAAAAAGCACATGAAAAGATGCTCAACATCACTAATTATTAGAGAAATGCAAGTCAAAACTACAGTGAGGTATCACCTCACACAGGTCAGAATGGTCATCATCAAAAATCTACAAACAATAAATGCTGGAGAGGGTTTGGAGAAAAGGGAACCTTCCTACACTGTTGGTGGGAATGTAAATTGGTACAGCCACTATGGAGAACAGTATGGAGGTTCCTTAAAAAGTAAAAGTAGAGCTACCGTATCATCCAGCAATCCCACTCCTGAGCAGATGTCTGGAGAAAACCATAATTCAAAAAGATACATGCATACCAGTGTTCATTGCAGCACTATTTACAGTTGCCAGGACATGGAAGCAACCTAAATGTCCATCAACAGAGGAATGGATAAAGACGACATGGTATATATATATACAATGGAATATTACTCAGCCATAAAAAGGAATGAAATAATGCCATTTGCAGCAACATGGATGGACCTAGAGATTGTCATACTGAGTGAAGTATATCAGACAGAGAAAGACAGATATATGATATCACTTATATGTGGAATCTAAAAAAATGATACAAATGAATTTATATACAAAAGAGAAATAAACTCACAGACATAGAAAACAAACATGCTTACCAAAGGGGAGTGGGAGAGGGATAAATTAGGAGATTGGTATTGACATATTCACACTACTATATATAAAATAGATAACTAATAAGGACTTACTGTATAGCACAGGGAACTCTACTCAATACTCTGTAATGACCTATATGGGAAAAGAATCAAAAAAGAGTGGATATATGTATATGTATAACTGATTCACTTTGCTGTACACGTGAAACTAACACAACATTGTAAATCAACTATACTCCAATAAAAATTTTTAAAAATAAATAAAATAAAATACCTATAGTAAAAATAAATAAATAAAACTAGTCAATGTAACCAAAAAGAGACAGACTTACAGATATAGAGAATAAACTACTGGTTACCAGTGGGGATATGGTAGGGGGAAGGGGCAAGATATGGTGGGGGGAATGGGCAAGATAGAGGTACAAATTACTATCCATAAAATAAGTAAGCTGCAAGGATATATTGTAAAGCACAGGGAATATAGCCAATATTTTATAATAACTATAAATGGAGTATAATTTATATAAATTTTGAGTCACTATGTTGTACACCTGAAACTAATATAATCTTACAACTCAACTATACCTCAATTTAGAAAATTAATGAACTACATACAAACAATTTTTTTAAATGTGCACTATGCACACAATGGATATTATTCAGCTTTACAAAAAGAAGGAAATTCTGACATATGCTACAGCATGGATGAAACTTGAGGATATTATGCTAAATGAAATAAGTTAGTCACAAAAAGAAATAGTGTATGATTCGCATATATGAGGTATCTGGAGTAGTCAAATTCATTGAGACAGAAAGTAGAATGGTGCTTGCCAGGGACTGGAGGAAAGTGCAAATAAGAAATCATTGTTAAATGGGTATAGAGTTTCAGTTCTGCAAGATGAAGAGTTGTGTAGATTGTTTGCACAACAATGTGAATGTATTTAACACTACTGAACACTTAAAAATTGCTAAGACTGTAAACATTGTTTTATATATTTTACCAGAACTAAAAATAAAGTAAATAAATAAATATCAAAAGCTTTAAAAAGAATGGAAAGTAAGGGTTGGCAAAGTTGTGGAGAAATTCGGACACTCCCACATTGCTGTGGGAATGTTAAATAGTGCAGTCACTGCAGAAAACAATTTGGCAGTTCCTCTAAAAGCTAAACATTGAATTACATATGATCCAGCAATTCCACTCTGATGTATATACCCCAAAGAATTGAAAACAGGGACTCAAAATATATATTTGTATGCTAATGTTCATTGTAGTATTATCCACAATAGCTAAATGCAGAAACACTCCAAGTGTCCATGAAGAAATGAATTGATAAATAAAGTGGGTATATACATACAATGGAATCTTATTCAGCCACTAAAAGGAATGAAATCTGATATAGGCCACTGATACATGGATGAACCTTGAAAACATTATGTTAAGTGAAATAAGTCAGAAACTAAAGGACAAATATTGTATGCTTCCACTTACATGAAATATCCAGCATAGGAAAATTCATAGACAGAAAGTAAATTATGGGTTACTGGGGGCTGGGGGGGAGGGGGAGAGGAAAGAGTTATTGCTCAAAGGTTACAGAATTTCTGTTTGGGATAATGGAAAAGTTTCAGAAATAGATAAGTGGCAATGGTTGCACAGCACTGAGTGTAATAGTGCCACTGTGTACACTTAAAAATGGTTAAATTGGCAAGTGTTATACATATTTTATCACAATAAAAAATATCCAAAAAAGAGGGGAAAAGTGAAAATAACAGCTACAAGTACTACTCTTACTGCTGTGATCTAGTGTAACCATTTGTAAAGTACCTCCTCCATGCCAGGTACTATTTTAGGTACTGGGGAAACAGTCATGAAGAACTGTGAGAAAAGACAGATGATATGCAAACAAGTAAGGAATCAGGAAACCTAATTTATAGCCCAGCACTGTTGTAACCCTGGCACTATGTGGCTTCTGTTCTCCATGACCACTTCATGAGGCCCTGCCTTGGGCCAGATCCTAGAGACCTAGGTTGTAGAACTATGTTTTACATATGGTCAAGTTCATGGCAATGAATAGTTACTCTACAAGCAGTTTTTGCCCCTCCCTTCCCTCTGCTCTCTAGGTGGCCAATTTTGCCTTGTCCTGGATAGGCTTGAGCCTCAAACTCAAAAGCTGCCTTGAAATAACAGAATCCAGGCCAGGCATGGAGAATTTAGATGTTTCTCACCCTTCTCAATATTCCCTTGGGTGCTGGCAGCTCACTGCCTTCACCTCTCCTTGAATCAGTTCCTTGAGTGCCTGGACAGCTCCTGGCACTGTCCGTCCCCTGGTTTTTGTCCAGGCCTGGCTGACTGACTTTACCAATCTCCTCCCTTCCCCATCTCACCCACCACAGACTTTGAAAGTCCAGGGCTCCAGCTCCAGGGCTCTCAACATAGACAAAATAATGGGCCAATTCAAGGCCTAATTTAGTTATTGACTATTTCGTGTCAAACGGGTAAAACCAAACCAAAGTCATTCATTCCTCAATTTGGCAAATATTTAAAGAGCCCCTGCTCTGATCCAGATGTTAGCAACTTCACTTTGTAGCCAGAATAATGGTAATAACCATTTCTTGAGCACCTATTATGTGCTGGACACATCTCATGGATTAACTCACTGACTTTTCATACAACCCTGTGTAGGGGTGGGGATTATCCCCATTTTTCAGCAGAGAAGCTGAGGTTCAAAAAGACATGGCTAAGACCACTGAAGGGCCTGACGCACCTAGACCATTCTACAGCTCATGTATACTCCACACAGCCAGTGCACCATGCACTCTGCCAAGACCTCACTTTTCAATGTGCCCCTACAATACACACCACATACTGTTCATTTTACCCATTTTTCTCTTGTATACCTCTCATGTAACATGTCTCTTAGACATACTGTCTGTATCCAGTGTTTCTTGAATACCACACAGAAACTGACATGCACATCCATACAGACAGACTTTACAAAGACACTGGTACAACTCCTCTTCCCCTGGCACTTTACACACATACACATATGTTTGCACAGGCCATGCAAATAATAGGCCCTGGGCTTCCCTTGTGGCACAGTGGTTAAGAATCCACCTGCTAATGCAGGGAACACGGATTCAAGCCCTGGCCCAGGAAGATCCCACAGGCCGTGGAGCAACTAAGCCCATGCACTGCAACTACTGAGCCTGCACTCTAGAGCCCGAGAGCCACAACTACTGAGCCTGTGTGCCACAGCTACTGAAGCGTGCACGCCTAGAGCCTGTGCTCCACAACAAGAGAAGCCACCACAGAACGCAATGAAGAGTAGCCCCTGCTCACCGCAACTAGAGAAAGACTGCGTGCAGCAACGAAGACCCAACACAGCCAAAAATAAATAAACAAACAACCAAATAAATAAATAATAAGCCCTGCCTCCTTCCCACCCACTGTGTTGTGGTAACAAAACTAGGCACAGAGATTCATCGCTTATTCTGCCACATCCCCCTTTGAATCTCCTCCCTTCCCAGACCTGCTCTATCTCCATGTCAAGCTGTCTTCATTTTACCCACAAACAGACCCCACGCACAGGCTCATACTCACTGATAGGCACAGCCCAGGCCATACCCAGGAACTGCCAACTCTTCCCCTACTTCGTTTGTTTGTTTTCCGGACACTGTGGATTGGGAGTCCCTTAGCATAAGGTGGCTATGCAACACAGCTCTGCCCCGGACTTCAGGGAAGACCAGTCTGGTAGGGCTATGCCCCCTTCTACCTGTCCTTGCACTTTATCTCTCTTTCAGTGTTGGAGTCTTTTCCCTATATCTTCCCTTATAGTGGGAGATGAACAATTGAACCATTTCCTCTGGCTCTTATCTTCCAGATACTTGGCCAAAGGTAAGGAGGAATTGGAGATCAGTGCTCATATAAAGGCATGGAAGTGGGGTTTTCCCTAGGAGTTCAGGTTTTAGAGTGACAATCAAGTGCTTGTTCTATAGCTACCCCTGCCTTCCCTCCTCCTGGAGTTAACCCTCAGTGCCCTGTCCTATGGGCCCTTAAATAAAAGGATGCCAGGGTCTTCCTTCACAGTCAATATGCCTTTAGGTGACTCCTTCCCTGGTCCTGTCTCTATTTCCCCCATCTGTCAAATAGAAGCCAATTATGAGGTCTACTCTATCACTATGAGAGGTGGAGAATGCAAAAGGAGTCATATCAGGCCTGGTCTAGACTGGAAGTTTTCTGCATGGCTGCATTTTCTCAAGGTCTCCCTCTGTGTCAGCGGCCTTGCAAGGGTTGTCTCATATCATTTTAGGCCCAGAACTGACGTGTCAAAAGTAGCGTGCTAAATTTGAGAAAGAAAAACGGAGCTGGAGGAATCAGGCTCCCAGACTTCAGACTACACTACAAAGCTACAGTAATCCATACAGTATGGTACTGGCACAAAAACACAAATATAGATCAATGGAACAGGATAGAAAGCCCAGAGATAAACCCATGAACATATGGTCATCTTATCTTTGATAAAGGAGGTAAGAATAAACAATGGAGAAAAGACAGCCTCTTTAATACATGGTGCTGGGAAAACCAGACAGCTACATGTAAAAGAATGAAATTAGAACACTCCCTAACACTATACACAAAAATAAACTCAAAATGGATAAAAGACCTAAATGTAAGGCCAGACACTATAAAATTCTTAGAGGAAAACATAGGCAGAACACTCTATGACATAAATCACAGCAAGATTCTTTTTGACTCACCACCTAGAGAAATGAAAATAAAAACAAAAATAAACAAAGGAACCTAATGAAACTTAAAAGCTTTTGCACAGCAAGGGAAAACAAACAAGATGAAAAGATAACCCTCAGAATGGGATAAAATATTTGCAAATGAAGCAACTGACAAAGGATTAATCTCCAAAATTTACAAGTAGCTCATGCAGCTCAATAACAAAAAAACAAACAACCCAA
>NC_041234.1:42455297-42483930 GCF_002837175.3 Physeter macrocephalus | reverse complement strand
ATAGAACTACCATACGACCCAGCAATCCCACTACTGGGCATATACCCTGAGAAAACCATAATTCAAAAAGAGTCATGTACCACAATGTTCAATGCAGCTTTATTTACAATAATCAGGACATGGAAACAACCTAAGTGTCCATTAACAGATGAATGGATAAAGAAGATGTGGCACATATATACAATGGAATATTACTCAGCCATAAAAAGAAAGGAAATTGAGTTACTTGTAGTAAGGTGGATGGACCTAGAGTCTGTCATACAGAGGGAAGTAAGTCAGAAAGAGAAAAACAAATACTGTATGATAACACATATATATGGAATCTAAAAAAAAAAAAAGGTTCTGAAGAACCTAGGAGCAGGACAGGAATAAAGACACAGACATAGAGAATGGGCTTGATGACATGGGGACTGGAAAGAGTAAGCTGGGAGGAAGTGAGAGAGTGGCATGGACATATGTACACTACCAAATAAATAGATAGCTAGTGGGAAGCAGCCGCATAGCACAGGGAGATCAGCTCAGTGCTTTGTGACCACCTAGAAGGGTGAGATAGGGAGGGTGGGAGGGAGACGTAAGAGGGAGGAGATATGGGGATATATGTATATGTATAGCTGATTCACTTTGTTATAAAGGCGAAATTAACACACCATTGTAAAGAAATTACACTCCAATAAAGATGTTTAAAAAAAAAAGGAGCGTGCTATACTGTGATGTGTAAGCTAGCAGGCCTTGTGGCCAAAGTGCCTGTACTTGACTCCTTACTAGTTATTTGACCTAAGGTGAGTTGCTAAATCATTCTGACCTCAGTTACTCTGTCCTAGAAATGGGGTTCATGATGGTATCTCTTTCATAGGGTTGTTTTGAGGATTAAATGAAAGGATGCAAAAGTTCCTGGTTCTTTGAAAATAATCAGTAGATGTTTATTGAATAAATGAATAAACTAAGTAATACAGTTTCTTCTCAGGCTCAGGATCACAGACCCAGTAAATACCAAATATAATACCTGCCACTCACTGTGTGTCCCACTGGAATGCAAGCTCCATGAGGGCAGAGGCTTTATGTCTGTTTTGTACCCCAAGCTTCTAGAACAGGGCCTGGAAAAATAAGTGCTTATAAATATTTCTTCAATGAATGAATGAGCAAATGAATGAATACTATATTCCAGGCACTGTGTTAGGCATGTGGGACAGGGTTTTAAGACAGACAATACCTGTCCTCATAGAGTTTACAATCTAGTCATTAAATTGATAACCACACCAATCATTGAACCTAGGGTAAATACTGTGAAAGAAGAGGGGAGGATGCTTTGACAGTGAAACACAAAAGGAATTTCCTAGTCTGGTAGGTGAGAGGGAATCTCGCAGAGCTGCTGACCATCTGAACCTGAAGAAGGAGTGAATCAGACGACAAGTAAGGAAGAGAAGATGGAAATGAGCTTGGACCATTCAAAGGTCAGAAAATGGTCAGCATGGGCTGGATTGTGGTGAGAAAGGGAATGAGTAGCAGGAAGTAGGATTGGAGAGCCTGGAAGAGGCCAGATTATGTAGGACCTTGTGGACCATGGTAAAGAATTTGGCTTGTGGTCCTCACAAGCCAAAAAGACACTGGGGGGCTTTGAGCAGGGGAAAGGCATAATCTATGTTTTACAAAGATTCTTCTGGGTTCCTTGTGGAGAATGAGTTGTAGGGGGCAAGCGTGAAAACAAGGAGACCTGTTAGGAGGCTACGGCAGTTGTCCAGGTGAGAGATGATGGGAACTAAGACCCAACGGTTGGAAGTAAATGAGGAGAGAGGTGGATATATTAGGGATATATTCTGAGTATAGCAAGACTTGTTGATAGACTGAATGATGAGGGGATGATAGAGGAAGAGGAGACAAAAATAACGCAGATTTCTGACTTGCCACCTGGGTATAGTGATCCCATCTTTCTTTAATAGGGAAGATTGTGGAAGGACAGGTTTTGAGGTGGAGGGAAACAGAAGTTCTGTTGTAAACCGAAGTTGTCTTTGGTTTACCAGCAAGACATGCAAATGGAGATGTTAAACATGAGTCTGGAGCCCAAGATAGAGGCTGGGCATCTTTAATAGATTATAAGTCTTGAGTGTGCTGGGGGAGCCATGGGGCAGTTGTGAGCAGAGGAGCAACATGAACTAACTTTTGTTTTAACATTATCATTTTGGAAGCTGGGTTGAGAACTGACTATAAGGAGGCAAGGATGTAAGTAAGACAAAGAAGGAGGCTATTTCAGTCATATGAGCAAAAATTGATGGTAGCCTGGACCAGGGAAATGGAGATTGGGGAAAGAGGTCAAGTTTGGAAAAAGAGCCAACAGTCCTTGATAATAGATTGGATATGATAGGTGAAGGAGATGGAAATGTCAAAGATGACCCCCAGGTTTGGGGTTTGCCAAATTGTGTTCATGATGGAGCCAAAGTCTGAGCTAGAGACCACTGGATAAGAATAGGTTTGGGGGAAAGACATTCCCACTGGGGGAAGCTAGAGAAGATTCCCCCACAGGGGAAAATGTTCAGTTTCTTTCCCTGACCTCCTTGTTCCTTTTACTTTTTCTTGCTTATCTACTACAAGCTTCAAAAGGAGTCCATACATTCTACATAAAATTCCAATTTCAGAGAATCTCTCCTTCATGTTAATGCATAGTGTTTTCTGGCCTCAGTTAACACTACAAATTATCCCTGGGAGATCACATCTACTCCTGTGACTTCTATTACCATTATTATTCTGATGACTTCCAATGTTCTATCTGTAGATCTGCACACTTCTCTGAGCTCCAAACTCACATGGCCAACCATCTACTGGATACCTTCCCCTGGACATCCCACATGCAATACAACCCTACTATGAACCAAACCAAAGTCTTCATATTGCTCCACGTACATCTGTTCCTTTGCCCCAGTGTCCCCTAGATGCATAAATGTCCTACTGGTTACCCAGAATTCCCTGACCGAAGAACATGTAAGTCATCTTTGACTGCTCTTAGTCCCCACATCTAACCCAACACTGAGTCCCACAGATACTATCTTCTTCTTCACAGTATAGAGTCATTGTTGAGATTGGGTTCTAATGCCAGCTTTCCTTGGCTTATATGCTGGCTCTGCAACTTACTAGTCACTTAAACTTTCTGTGCCTCAGTGCCTTCACCTGCAAAATGGGAATGATGATAGCAGTACTTATACCTACTTCATAAGGTTGTGAATTAATCCAGGTAGAGCACTTAAAACAGTTGCCTAGCACATATAAGTATTTAATACCTGTTAGCTATCTATGATAATAGTGATGATAACAATGATTTCTCAAATATCCCTCCTGACTGTGATTGCTGTAGTATAGACTCCCTTCTTGCCTGAATCACAAAATCCTCCTAACTTAGCTGAATAGATGAACATAATAGATTTTCCATGCACTGTGCAGGGCACTGTCATGACACAAAAGTTTATTAGGTATGATTTCTATCCTTCTGGAGTCTGGAGAAGCAGTATTGCCTACACCTGCTCTGTCCAACATGGTAGCCACTAGCTTCAAGTGACTATTAAACTTTAACTTTATTGAAATAAAATTATATTAAAAATTAAGTTCCTTAGTAAGAGTAACCACATTTCAGGTGCTCATCAACTTGGAGTCAGACTACTTAGATTTACATCCTGGACCTTTCATTTCCAGCTGTGTGACCTTGGGAAAATCACATAACCTATCAGAGCCTATATTTTCAACTATTAAATGGGTCTAATAATAACAGTACCTACCTTAATGGGTTGTTGTGAGGATTAAATGAGTTGATACTTATAAAGTGTTCATAATAATACTCAATAAATTTTAGTATTGTAGTTTAGCAGTAGCGATACTACACACACACACACACACAAATACACACATCCTCTTGGAGAAAAGTAGTATTACCAGTTGATGAATCATAAGGGCTACTAAGGGTTTGGTCTAGCAGTCGGTGCTTTTTGAGTTCAGCATGGTGCACTGGAACCATAGCTCAGCTAGGGTTCCGGAGAATCCAAGTTTTAGTTCTAGTAGTAGTTCTAGCCATGGCTATAAAATTCATTTTCTGTGTAACCTTGGGAAAACTGTTTCCCCTTCACTGGCCTCAGTGGGGTGATTGCACTGCTCTAGATGGTGTCTCTGCCCTACCAGTTGAAGCACACTTTAAGGAAAAGGATCCTATTTCAGATGGCATAAAGGAGTTAAGATAGATTTTTAAAAACTTGGCACATCTGAGGAATAGTAATTAAAGCTGACATTTATCAAGTGCTAACTCTGCACTGGACACCATACATACCATACATTATTTCATTTAATTCTCAGAACTGCCCTGTGAGATAGTAGTTATCCTCATTTGGCCAATGAAGAAACTGAAGCTAGAGAAGTAAGGGTTTGGAAAAGCAAAGCCACTGTTCACTTTCAGACAGCCAGTGGTGAGTGGTAAGGTAGACCCAGGTCCGCCTGGCACCAAGACCACATTCTGAACCACCCTGTCATACTGCCTAGGAGCTTGGTGAAAGATAGTGGGGCTGGAGAAGTGGGTCAGAGTCACTTCAGTATAGTTATGGAGGAGGCATTATGGTTGTAGAGCACTCAGAGCATGTCCTAACTACCTTGCTTCCCCTATCCTAAGGTCTGTCCTTGGCAGGGCCCCAGCTAGAGTAATGCTAACCTTCCCTCCCAATCATCTAGCCCTCTGGGCTGGGAAGGGGGCTGTTTCTCCTGAGGTCCTCCCTTCCGCTTTTCCTGGCCTGGGCAGTGAGTCTCTCTTCATAGTATTTGAATCAGAGGAAACAGATAGACTGAGGAAGTGAAGAAAAAACAGGCTGCCTGGGCTCTACAAGCCAATGTAAACACTCAGTGGTTTCCTGTTGTTGCAGCCCAAAGCGTCCCATGACATCATTCCTGGCCTTTCCAGAACACACTGGCTTGGCCCAGGGCTAAGTGGCAGTCTCCCCGCTTCCCCACCAGAGTTAGATCCTCCGGAACTGAAGAACTTCTCTGGGCCAACCATTCCCCACCTGCCTGGTCAGCCACTTAGGCCTTTCTAGCCCTATAAGGTTTTGGAGGCTACAGACCGGACATGCTGTCCCACTTCCCAGACGCCCAGTGGCTTATGGGTCAGAGCAAGATTTCCTAAACGGGAAAAGTTATTTTACTTCTTTTAATGGAGATTTGGAGTCAGGAGAAGGGGAGAAAGGTATGACACATAGACTCTGAGACAGGCCCTAACTGCTTCCTCCTCTCTCTACCTCACCCAGGGGCATACAAGTTTATTTCTCAGTGTTGGTCACAAATTCCTAGAAACAGAACTTTAAGGGCCCTTTCAAGACCTCATAGTCTAACCTTTCCATGGTGTAGATGACAGCACTAAGGCCCAGAGAGGGAAAAGGAACTGGTCCCAGTTGCACCGTTGGTCAGTGCAGCATAAGCCATCCACTTCAGTGGTCTGAACTTGAGCTACCTCAAGCCTGAGCAGGATGATATAGTTACAAGAGCTCTTGACAGGAAATTCAGAAACCAGGGTTCAAGCTGTAATTCCTCTATGAGAGATTAGATAAATTTCTTTTTTTCTTTGAGCCTTGGCCTAGACAGCCATAATTCAATTCAAGACAACACATACTTATTGACAGTCTACTGTGCCTGGTAGAACTGCTGGCTCCTGGGGAAGAGAAGAAAGCATGATGAGAAGACTCCCCATTTCACAGGCTGAAAAGGAAAGAAAATGAAGTGGATGGTCTAAACTCTGTAAGTGATCTAAAGCCTGTGTGGACTCCATGCTTCTGTCTCTAGGCAGAATCAAACCATAATCAGGTGTCTGTGGTCCTTCAGGGCTGCAGCCCTCTCCCCCACTTCATTCACAAGGCAGCAGAGAGCTCTCATTGAGCCAGAGTTCCGTTTGCAAAAACCTTTCCCAGTTCTGGTCTCATTTAGCTGGGTACATTTGCATAAGAGGCGGTGAGGTCCTAAATTATTGTCTGGAAATCAAGCCAAACACATTATTGTAGTTCCTACAGCCAGCAATAATTGGATTTCAAGCTGTAGCTGTGCCATGGAGCACAGGCAATTTGAAATAGTTCTTTTAATCAATCAAGTTCATCACAGCCTAGATTAGCAAGTAGAATTCAGAAACACATTTAGGGAAAAGGATGACTATTCTTGCACCCCCAAATGCATAAGACAATGTGAAGTCATTCTGTTAGACAACAATTTAACCATAGCATGGATTAGATGAAACACACAGAAAATATAGACTCATTTAGATGCTTGGAGACACACATCCATACACAGATGCAGGAAGCTGAACATGAGCATTGGGAGACACAAAGAAACATACACTCTCAGAGCAGCAGACACACAGAAAAAAAAAAAGATGTGCGCGTGTGCACACACACACACACACGCTCCAATGGGAAGCTACAAAAAAAGTTAGCTGTCTGGGAGTTCTGGGGGGCTACTTCCTGAACCCCTGTTCATCCTTCTGCTTCCTCCCCCAGCAATCATCCTAATTCAAATCCTATAGAGTATTTTTTCCAAAGAAGCCTTAGAAAGCCATCCTCTCCTCACCACATCTATACCCACTCCCATTCCACTGCATCAGACCCATCTATCACCAAACAAGAGAAAAGATCTTCTATCAGGGTTCCCTGATGTCAGTATCTTTCCACTAATACACTTTCCCTGAGGCAGGCTGCCTGCCAGAGGGAATCTTTCTACAGCTCAGCCCTGTTCTTGCCACATCTCTACTCAAAAATCCTTCCTATTCTCTCCACTGTCAGCACAAGCCAACCTGGACACCTGACATTCATGGGGCGACCAAAACCTGGAGCTCCTTGCCTCTGTTCATGCCCTCTGCTCTCCAGAAAGCAAATGGCACCTTGCCCAGCCCCTTACCCATGCTCACCCCAAGCTCTCCTGACCCTTGTGCTATTCACTTGGACTAGAACCACTCCATCTGCACTTATCAAAATCTTACCCATGTTAGATTTTCCTGGGTTGTTTGAATTTTTCAGAAGGATGACTCCATCTTTGCCATTAAAATTTTTTTTAATGTTTTCATCCTTTAAGACCCAACCCTAAGGTAACCTCTTCCATGAAGTCTACCTCTAAAACCTCCCAAAAGCACTGTATAAGAGAACAGAACTTACCCCATTTAGCCTTCACAGCTTTGTGAGTCTTGGTCCTCAGAGAGCTGATGGGGGAAAAGGATGAAATCCCCTCATGCTACTGCCTCCTCTGGGGCAGTCAATGTGCTGGCACTCTTCTTGTGTTACTGCATTGCCCACAGTCCAGCAAAGACAGACTGACAAAGCCCAGGCCTCTGGAATCTCACTCCAGCCTCTTTTTGAGTTACCTTATTCTAGTCATGAGTTTGAGTCTTGACATTGCCACTAGCTTGCTGTGTGACTACGGGCAAGTCTCAACTCCTCTCCAGCCTCAATTTTTTCAAGGATACTTCCAGTTCTGGATTCTATTATTGCAAGATGCAGGATTTTATGCAGCTACTCCCATGAGGACATCAGGGACTAGATATGTCCACTATCTCTATTATTCTCTCTCTCTCTTTCTCTGCCACCTCCCCCTGCCTGTCTCTCTCCTCACTGTTTTCTGTTTCCTTCTCTCCTCTTTCTCTGTCTCTTTTTGTCTCTTCCTGTCTCTCTCCTTCTCCTTCTCTCTTCTCTCTCTCTCTCACTGGCTTTCTCCCTCCCTCCCCTCTCCCTTCCTCTCCCTCTCTCTCCCCTTCTATCTTTCTGTCTCTTTTTCTTCTCTCTCTTCCTCTTCTCCCTCTCTGCCCTTCTCTCTCTGCTCCCTCTTTGTTTGTTTCTCTGCCTCTTCCTTTCTGCCTTTCTCTCTTCTATGTCTCTCTGTTTCTGATTCTATCTCTCTGTCTCTGCCCCACCCTCAACCCCAGGGGGTGAATCTGGCTGAATAGCTTCTAACTCAAAACAGCTCTGTTGCTTCCTGAGTGTTGCTGGTGAGTAGAGGTAGAAATGAGGTCCCTCTGAGGGCCTCAGGAAGCTCAAATCCCTCACCCCTCCCCTTGAAAAGGGCTCACAGAGCTAAGGAGGAAGGCAACAGGATGAAGGGTCTCATAGCAGAGTCAGCTGGCTCCTACCCTCCAGCTTTTCACCCAAAGAGAGGGCATTGCCCACAGGCCACAAAGGATCTCCATCTCCTAGATGATCTGAGCCGGAGGTTCTTAACACCTAAATGCTCCATATTCCCACTCCCCAGCCCTATCATTCTACAGATGTGAAACAGACAACAGGAAAGGAATGGCCCACCACTCCACAGTGAAGTAATGGAAGAACTAGAACTAGAATGCTGGTCTCCTGACTCCTAATCAGGTGCTCTGAAAAGATTATAAAATTGATTTAACACCATCAGTTGAAAGGCACTTTTCAGAGCATTTTGCTAGGAGAAGAGAAGGCTGAGGATAGTGATGGGTGGGGTAGAGACTTGATAGATATCCAGATTGTGAATATTCAAAAACAGGGTCTAGATCTTCTTTGTCTCCAGTGAAAGTTCAATATAGTGTCTGACACTGATGAATAAATGAGGGAGGGAGCTACCATCAGGGCAGTTGGGGGACACTGATGCTTCCTCTGGGGCTCTGGGTGTTTATGTGGAAAATTCCAGAAACTTGGAAATCAAAGGATCAAGGGATTCTTTGATCAAGGGACTTGGAAATCAAGGGATCAAGGGATCAGTCTGTTCTAAACTTGTTCAGTCAAGACTCCCCCCCTCACCAACCCCCATAAATCAGTTTCTCTTTGTAAAAGGAGTAATGATATCTGCTTCATCTGGCTCCCTGGGGCTTGGAGCAGTTGCAATGAAAGAAAAATATAGGAAAGAACCTTGAGAAAAACAAGACAGCACTCTGCAAATGTGATGGCTGGGTGCTATGGTGATGTCCTAGCTAGCAATTATGTTCTCAGCAGGGGCAACTGTGGGCGCTGAATGAGTCATCCTCTCACTCTCAAACCAGAGGACTTGAAAGGGGAGAGATGAGGTGAGCCTTTCTTTAGGAGTTTTTTCCATGAAGGGGGGCTGGAACAGGGGTGGACATAACCTCCCCCCCCACACACACATACACACTATGCCTCAGATTCCAGCCTCTTAGGGACTAAATGTCCAGCTTAAGCAAGAACTGCAAGTATCTGCTATTTAATTCAGAGATACCAAGTCCCCAAGCCACTGGAGCTTCTGAGGCACTAAAAGTCAGAATCCCCAATTTTTCTTCAGTCTCTATTCTACAGCCAGCCTTGGGTTCTAGTTCTGACTGTAATTAATTTATTCTGTGACTTCAGGAAGATTGCATTCCCTCTCTGAGCCCTTTCCATCTATAGCGTACAGGATAATCTAGATGCCTAACAATATCTTTCAAGAGTCCTGGACTAAAATTTAGAATATCTGGGTTCCAGTCCTAGCTCTGTCACAACAACTGTATGACTTTAGACAAATTCATTCCTGAGCCTCAGTTTCTGAAACTTTAAAATGAGGCATTTGGATTAGAGGCTTAGTGCTGTGTTTCAAAAGTTCTGGACTGAAACTTGGGAAATCTGAGTTCTAGCTCTAACTGCCAGACTGAATCATTGTCTGAGTTTAGACTGGTCTCGTCCCTTCTCTGGGCCTCAATTTCTCCTATCTATATCATAAAGGGATCCAAATATAAGTTGTCTAAAACACACCCTCTTGTTCTTTTTTTAAAGTTTTTTTAAATTTTTGGCCATGCCACATGGCATGCAGGATCTTAGTTCCTTGTCCAGGGATTGAACCGGTGCCCCCTGCAGTGGAAGCATGGAGTCTTAACCACTGGACCACCAGAGAAGTCCCATACACTCTGATTCTGATAGCCTGTGGTTCTAGGATTTTACAAAGGCTAAAAATGAAGTGAAGGGGGGGGGAGACCACACCCTGAATAATTTCTCATAAACTAGCAGTGGTTGCCCCCTATAGGTCAGACCTGAAAGCACAGGCCAAACTGGACTTGACCTGCTGAGGCCAACTCTGCCAAAAGAGCTGAGGCAGACGTAGGACACAGAAGACAACCAGATGCTTCACCAGAAAAAGCCAGACACATAAACTAGGGTTGGCCGGCAGACTTTCTGGCCCCTCCCTAATGAGAGGGATCCAGACAGAAGTGTGTGCTGGGAGATTGTACCTTCTTTCCCAGCCAGCAGTAGCAAGAGGCTTTCCAGTGGTGTATAGAGGCCATGGCCAGTGGGGTCTCTGCCATGGGTAAAATATGTAGATTTGGGGTGATGTGGCTCAGTATTTGGGGGTGGAGTGTGACTGTGCTGTGAGGATGAGTATAAGTTAATTCTGTGACTGAGAAGTTTTCATATGTGAGACACACATATCTACCATATGCTCAAATTAAGGTGTTTAGCATCCCCATCTACTTCTTGCCCTCCTCAGAGTAGAAACAATTCATGCCTTTGCAGAAGACCCAGTATGACCTTAGTACAAAAATGAGAACCTAAATCATAAGGAGAATAAATACTGGAAAATGCTCAATATTTGGGGAAGGCCCTAAGGTTCAAGGGATTTGTGGGCTTAGTCTTAGAGTTTCACTACATTTGGGACAATCTGTGGACTCATTCTTGCAGGGCATTATGTGCTGGAGGCTTAGGATGAATTCAGATATACGGTTCTGTTACAGAAATAGGCACAGACTAAGCCTTTTATTGCTGTCATTCTATGTTTCATTATAGAAGTACTAGGCAAGTCACGAAACCATATACTCCCCCACCCTCCTTCTTGGTTAAAAAGTCTGACCATCCAATGCAGATGCAAGGGGGAGCACAAAGGAAGACAGTGTTCTCATGTGACAGAGGTGGTTGCAGCTCTAGTTCTGCTCCTGACTCACTATATAAACCATGTCAAGTCCAAGCCTATTTCTGGGTCTCAGTTTCCCCACCTGAAACAGGAGGGTGTTGGACTTGATGAGCTCTCAGTTTTCTCCCAGCCTTGACATTTTACCTCATTCTCTTTGTAATGTTCTGTTACATTCTTTTCCTACCCAAATAGGACCCAGCCATTCCCTGAGGTCTTCCAAGGCTCTCCCTGACATCCTAACCCCACCTCCATCCCCTCATCCCACTGCTACCACTGCTGCTGCCTACAATGGGATACAGTCTTCTCTACTTTTGGTTGGAAATTCTAATCATCCACTTCTGATGCTGGTGAGTTAACAAAGATTGATACAGTATTCCTCTGAAGTGACAGAACTCCCAGCTCTGCCAGTACTTCTGCGTGCCCTTGGGAAAATCCTCTCCCTTCACTACATCTCATTTTTCCCATTTTTAACTTAAGGGCAGTGGACTAGAATGGTCTCTGAAAGCAGCTAACTGTTCCAACATCTTTCACTACTAGGTAATGAGAAGATGGAGATTGTCTTTGATGTTTTGTCATACTCTTGATCTTCTTTCAGTGCTTCTTAAATGGAAACCTCTCCTTCCTCAACCTCGCACCTATGATAAGGATTTCCACCACCATGCCCTAAACAGGAAAGCCAGCCTTCCATTACACTTCCTCAACTCCTGGACCTGTCTCCTTCCTCTCCCCACCCTGTTCCCACCACAAACAAAAAGTTCTTCTTTCCTAGTCAAGGTGTCTGTGAGTAATACTAGTTTATTGTGAGGAACACATACAATAAAGACAGAAACTACTTTTTACCCTATCAAATTATTTGTCCACACATCTTGTCATTAGTTTATTACACCACCCCTATCCCTGCTGGTGCCCATAATCTACTGTCAGAGGAAACACAGATGGACCCTGGAATGGAGACTTCAAAGGATATTTTATTTAAAAGTTTTATAAACAGAATTACGCTCACAGCTTCAACAACAGTGAGAGTTCAATTCAACCTCCCAGCTCAGCCTAGCTGCCTGGGGCACTTCCTCAGACACCCCAGTGACGACTTGAAGTCAGACCTGAGTAGGTCCCTTCTCTCCTTCCTGGAAGCCAGTGCAAAGAGAGGTGCATGGTTGTGGGCACCACAGGAAAAGCCAGGAGGGAAGAGCATGCAGGTAGTAGAGAGAGGAGGGGGAAAGGAGAGGGAGGAGAAGAAAAGGTAGGAAGTTGGGAATATTCAGTAGCAACAAGGATTGGAGGTAGACCCATTGTGGGTACTGAAAAGTGTTTAAAAGAAATTTTTAAAAAAAGAATTGTAAATGAGTAAAAATCCAAAAATATGTAAAAAATCTTGAAGAGGAAATCACTTGCTTATTCTTGCCAACAAATCCAATTTCTTCCTTCCCATCTATGTAATATGCAATGATAACATTTCGTGTCTATTAGTGACTATATATTGTTATTGTAGCTGAAATAGCATGGCTAATAATGAGTAATATATCATGGTTAATGATGTTAACACTATATCTAAAATATTATTAAAAAATCAGAGATGGGAAGGAGAGGGGAGGAGTGGGGAAGGACAAAATGGGATGAAGAGGAGGTTATAGAGTTAGAGTGTTACTCTGGGTTCAGACCTGACTGACTATCATCTGTTTAATGTCTCTGAGAATCTTCAAAGGCCCCTTTATGATTCTAAGGAGCACTTGTGCCAGGAGCAGTACAGGGAGCAATGTTACAATCTGGATATGCCTGGGCACTGCTGGTACCATTCACCATCAATACCCATAACCAGTCAGATATCCACAGCCAATCACCAATGATATCCATAGGTGACTGATGTTAATATTCTATTGCTACCATCACTCAAAATTCCCCCATCTAGACTACAGTCTAGTTGGGGGACTGGGATTAGGTAATGGGAAGGGAGAACTTGTTGAGGGGGGATATAGCACCAGTCCAGGAAGAACTATCCTCTATCCCTCCTGGTCACTCTAGGATTAAGAGAAAAGTCTAGGGTGGGGCAGGGGGAAGCTGAAGCCTAGCTGGCCTTGCCCCTAAGCTGCCTCCTTCAGGGTGCCTCCCTGATGATGGGAAGGAGTCTACTTTTCAGGCCATGGCTAGCTGATCCTGACTAGCAGGGATTGCCATGACCTGGGACTACTCTTGAAGGATTCTATGCCAAATCCAAAGCCAGAAATCTTTATCTGTAACCAAAAACTGACAAGAGGAAGGAAGGGAAGGTGGGATACACCCATCTAGACCACTGGGCCCATCACAGGATCCCACTGGGCCTTGGTTTCTGGCGAGCCAGGGCTACAGCATAATAGCACTGGAAGCAGACTAGGAGCACAGACACCAGCAAGACACTGGTGCACAAGCCCACAGTGGCTGTGACAGCAGCAGTGAGCTGGCACAGAGCAGAGAGAGGGTAGACATCTCCATAGCCGACAGTGGTGAGAGTTATGGCAGTCCACCAGAGACATGTAGAAATGTCTCCAAAGTGAGGCTCACCCTGACCTCGGGTGGACATACTCAAGAGCTCCCCATAGAGGAAGAGCAAGCCAAAGAATAAGTTCTCAGCCACCCAAATCAGGAGAAAGGCACACAGAGGACATATAGAGAATGAATGGCCCCGAGCATTAGGCTGAGACGGGGTTGCCATTCAGCCTTGTCACCCACTACCAGTTCCGCCAGCACAGGGAACAGACAGAAGATATAGGCTAGATTGAGAGGGTTACACAGGAAGCGCACCTTATCAGGGCAGGAAATGGCACAGGCAAAGAACTCAACTCCAAACCAAAAGGCACAGAGTAGTTCCAGGTAGAGCAGGTCGGGGGCACAGTGGTAAACGAGACCGTTGTTCTGCTGCTGCTGCTGTTGCTGCTGCTGTTGCTGCTGCTGCTGCTGCTGCTGCTGCTGCTGCTGCTGTTTTTTCCCCTGCCCTCACCCCATAGGAGTGAAGTTGGCAGAGAAGTAATCCAGCTGGACCTCTGTCTCCTGGAAGAAGATGACCAGAGCACACACGGCAAAGAGTGTGGAGATCATAGAAAAGCACTGGGGAAAAAGAGGCATGTCAGAAGTACCCCCATTTACCAGCCATCCACCTCTCTAACTAGACTTCCACCCTTCTTCCCTCCCCCTTTTTGGAGATTCCCTCAAATTGTCCTGGGCGTCTGTTCAGATTCAGGTCCCAAACACCATGTCAAGTGTGTAGCCATTGTGGCAACTTGGCAGGGTCCTTTGGGAGTACAAATGTCTAGCATGGCACCGCACAATGTTAGTGAGTTACCTTGGCCCCTAGGGAAGACTGGGGTTGGTCAAGAAGCACCCAGAGCCATGGCTTCCAAGTATTCCACAGTCTCTGGTCTTCAGTGGGGTTCCACTGAAGGCACTCATCCATGTGGGCATTCTCACAGGCCTCCCAAGATAGGAAGTCCTGGGTTTGGGTGTCCTTGCCACTCAGCTTAAGCCAGCAGCAAGGTGCCAGCGGTGCTTCCACCAGGCCCCAATAAGCCTCCTCTAGGACATCCCGACAAACATTGGCAGGGCAGTGCAGCTGCTGAGTACCATAGCCAGCACATAGCCAAAGAGCTCAGGATTTTGGTCAAAGAAAAACTCTTGAATTGGTGGACCCTGAGCAGCTGGGGTGACAGGTTGGGGTGGCTCGGTCAACTTGTAGAGGCAGGTGCCTGGAAAGGCCCACAAGGTGTTGTTGTAGGTCTCATGGCACGTGCGCCCCCAAGTTCAGGATCAGTTTATCGTCTGAGCCTTCCATGACCAACCGTGAGCCTGCTTCTCGGCTGGCTCATAACCGCTAGCAAGAGGAGGAATGACAGGGGTTATAATGGGGTCCTCCTGCCTTCCTCTCACCTCCCAGGCTTGGCCAGAGCAGGGAAGGGGTTGAGGGCCACAAAAGTGATGTGGTAGCCCAGGCAGCCAAGAGAAGCTACCCCAGGCATGGAGCTGGGGATGTCTCTTCCTCCTGGGTCTTCGGGAATCAGGAGGACAGCCAACTCTCAGGTATGGTCACAGTGGCTAGCCAGAATCTCTCCTGGGCCCAGCAATTCCAAGAGAAAAACCAGCCTAGCATGGAAACAGATGTCTTTCAGAGGCTGTTGGGAGACACCTGGCCTGGTGACTCTGAGAGAACAATTGTGCCACGGTATACAGCAGGGTAAGTCACAGACAGGCAAACACAGACTAAATGGCCAAGATGGGGACAGGGATGTCTCTCAATCCTCTGTCCCTCACTTTGAAAACTTGGGACAGTGATGGGGTGGGGTGAGGGAGGGAATAAAAAAAGGGGTACTGAGGGAGGCTAAGGGCAGGGAATGGGGAGTAAAGATAGGGATGACAGGGGAAGTTGGAGGGCCTTAGAGATCCCTAGGCCTCCACAGGGAGTAGGAAGTGCCTGACTTGAGAAACTGGCTGGGGGGTCAGCAGACCTGACAGCGATGGTTCTGGACTCCAACTCCCCTGGCACCCAGTCCCGGGCACTCCTCAGCAGCACTACCAGCACCACCAGCACTAGAAGGAGAAGCAGCAGCCTCTGTGGATCTCTCTACTGGGTGCCCTAAAATTGCTTTGGGCTTAAGGAGTTCCTTGCCTGGGAAAAGAAAGGAGTAAGAACAGAGTTGGGGGGGGCGAGAAGAGAGACAGAGGGTGGGAGGAGCACAGAAAAGCAAACCAAAAGAGTCAAAACACCTACACAGATCAACATTTCAGTGTTCCCTACCCCCCTGACAGGCAGTCTGTTGGGGCCTCCTGTGTTTGTCCCTGAGGGCTAAAAAGGAAGAGGACACAGGCAGTCACCTCCAGTTTGGGAATCTCAAACCCCCTACCCCCAACTGCCCCCACTCCTTGGTCAGCCCTTGCTCACTCACTTGGTTGTTTTGCGTGGTCCACGAAGGGACGCAAGGGACGGGCGGCTGGCTGGGCGTTGGGGCCAGTGATGCTGGGACGGGTGGTGTAGCCAGCATTGCTGCCACCTCTGGAGTTTGTGACTGCTCCTGCATGGAGAGGCCCCAGGACCATGGTGTGCTCATGGAAGAGCTGGCAAGGAGGTGGGGTTTTCCAGGAGCCTCTTGCTCCTGCTGTGGCCAGTGGAGCAAGTACTGAGAGGCAACGATCTGATTCAAGACTGTATGTGTTCCTGCCTGCTTGCTTAGGGAGGCTGTCCTGGCCTCCAGCCTGCAGGGAATCAGACAAGAGACCCTGGCCAACTTTGCTACTCCTCCTTCCTCCCCCGGGCACCGTTCCAGCCCAGAGCAGAGGGAGGGGAGGAGGCAGCTGGAGGGAAAACAGGAAGTTAGGTGGTCAGGCTCCAGGCAAGAGGCCACCTCACAAGACCAGTTAATCCAGTTAATATTTCAACAACTCTCTCCCCCAATTCCAACCCAGCCCCACTTTAATATTTTGAAAACTTTCTCTTCCCCTCCCCCTCACCCATCTCCTTTACAGTTCTCCTATCAGAAGCCTGCAAAGGAGAAAGGGGTGTGGGAGGAGGGAGAAGTGAGAACCAGAAGACAACCTGGGAGGCCAGATGTGTTCCTGGCTATATCCAGCTGTTTCTGCCCACTCATTTTTCTTCCCTTTTCTCCAGACACCCTGGTGCCAAGGATGGGGGTAGGAATGGGTGAAGGAAAAGGGCAGGGGAGCAAGCCACCTCATAGAGAAGCTTGCTTGTCTATGGCCTATGCCAGGATTGACAGAGGCTCCAGCCCCCTGGGACAAGCCACATCTCCTCCCCTCTCTCCCACAACCTCTGCCTCCAGGAATCCTTCCTGGGAATTGGGCCAGTGTCCTATTCTGCTGCTGAGAGTTTGCCAATGGAGCACCCAGATGATCCTAAATTCTAAGATAGCCCTCACTCCCACCCTTTGGCCCAGCCTCCATGCCTCTTTCCCATCACTAGACCAGAAATTCCCAGGAGGAATGAAGATTCTTACCACAATCCAACACCCTCCCCAACTCTTCCTTTTCATCCCATCCCTCAGAGCCAGGGCCTTGTTGGATTGAGAGTTTCAAGACATGGCTCCCCTCCTCCCTCTTGGTCACTGCCTAACTGTGGGGCTGCTGTGAGGGAGGGTCACCACAGTGGACTTCATGGTGAGAATGGAGGGAGGAAAGGTGGTGGTGACAAACACAGCCGTGTCAGGCCTTAGTTCTACAAAGCCGAATTCTTACCTCAGCCAAAGAGGGCAGAAAATAACTTGGGCACTTTACAAGTGGGAAGGGTAGCAGCAGCAGCTTCCTCTCTCACTCCATCCATCCCTGCCCCTTTCCCCTCAAATGTTCTGCCCCTTATCTAAACTAGCCCATTTGCTTTTTGATTCCCTAAACCAGCCAGTCTTGGGACTTCCCTGGTGGTCCAGTGGTTAAGACTCATGCTTCCACTGTAGGGGGCACGGGTTCAATCCCTGTTCAGGGAAGTAAGATCCCACATGCCATGCGGTGTGGCCAAAAAAAAAAAAAAAAAAGTCCTAAACCAGTCAGCCTCTTTTTCTTTTCTTTTCTTTTTTTAACTTTTTATGTTGGAGTATAGCTAATTAACAATGCTGTGATAGTTTCAGGTTCACAGCAAAGGGACTCAGCCATACATATACATGTATCCATTCTCTCCCAAACTCCCCTCCCATCCAGACTGCCACATAACATTGAACAGTGTTCCCCGTGCTACACAGTAGGTCCTTGTTGGTTATCTATTTTAAATACAGCAGTGTGTACATGTTGATCCCAAACTCCCACTTTCCCCCCTTCCTCCCCACCTGGTAACCATAAGTTCATTCTCTAAGTCTGTGAATCTGTTTCTGTTTTGTAAATAAGTTCATTTGTATCATTTCTTTTTAGATTCTGCATATAAGGGATATCATACAATATTTCTCTTTGACTTACTTCACTCATTATGACAATCTCGAGGTCCATCCATGGTACTGCAAATGGCATTATTTCATTATTTTTAATGGCTGAGTAATATTCCAGTGTATATATATATATATATATATATATATATATATATATATATAAAATCTTCTTTATCCATTCCTCTGTCGATGGACATTTACATTGTTTCCATGTCTTGGCTATTGTAAACAGTGCTGCAATGAACAGTGGGGTGCATGTATCCTTTCCGACCATGTTTTTCTCCAGATATACGCCAAGGAGTGGTATTGCAGGGTCATACAGTAGCTCTATTTTTAGTTTTTTAAGGAACTTCCATACTGTTCTCCATAGTGGCTGTACCAGTTTATATTCCCACCAACAGTGTAGGAGTGTTGCCTTCTCTCCACATCCTCTCCAGCATTTATTGTTTGTGGATTTTTTGATAGCCATTTTGACTGGTGTGAGGTGATATCCCATTGCAGTTTTGATTTGCATTTATCTAATAATTAGCAACGTTGAACATCTTTTCATGTGCCTATTGGCCATCTGTATGAGTTCTTTGGAGAAATGTATATTTAGGTCTTCTGTCCATTTTTTGACTGGTTGTTTGTTTTGATGATATTAAGTCTCATGAGCTGGTCATAAATTTTGGAGACTAATCCCTTGTCGGTCACATCATTTGCAAATATTTTCTCCCAATCTGTGGGTTGTCTTTATGTTTTGTTTATAGTTTCCCTTGCTGTGCAAAAGCTTTTGAGTTTAATTAGGTCCCATTTGTTTATTATTGTTTTTATTTCCATTATTCTGGGAGATGGATCGAAAAAGATATTGCTGCGATTAATGTCAGAGAGTGTTCTGCCTATGATTTCCTCTAGTAGTTTTATAGTGTGCAGTCTGACATTAAGGTCTTCAATCCATTTTGAGCTTATTTTTGTGTATGGTGTTAAAGAATGATCTAATTTCATTTTTTTACATGTACCTGGCGAGTTTTCCCAGCACCATTTGTTGAAGAGATTGTCTTTCCACCATTGGGTAGCCTTGCCTCCTTCGTTGTAGATTAATAGACTGTAGGTGAGTGGGTTTATTTCTGGGTTTTCTTTTTTAAATTTTTATTCCTATTTTTATTTAAAAATTTTTAAAACTTAATTAGTTTATTTATTTATTTTGGCTGGGTTGGGTCTTCGTTGCTGTGTGCAGGCTTTCTCTAGTTGTGGTGAACGGGGACTACTCTTTGTTGCAGTGCATGGGCTTCTTGTTGCAGTGTCTTCTTGTTGCGGAGCACAGGCTCTAGGCATACAGGCTTCAGTGGTTGTGGCACGTGGGCTCAGTAGTTGTGGCTCTTGGGCTCTAGAGTGCAGGATCAGTAGTTGTGGCACATGGGCTTAGTTGCTCTGCGGCATGTGGAATCTTCCTGGACCAGGGCTCGAACCCATGTGCCCTGCATTGCAGGCAGATTATTAACCACTGTGCCACCGGGGAAGTCTCTATTTTTATTTTTTAAAAAATCTTTATTGGAGTATAATTGCTTTACAATGGTGTGTTAGTTTCTGCTGTATAACAAAGTGATTCAGCTATACATATACATATATCCCCATAACTCCTCCCTCTTTCATCACCTTCCCATCCTCCCTATCCCACCCCTCTAGGTGGACACAAAACACTGAGCTGATATCCCTGTGCTACGCAGCTGCTTCCCACTAGCTATCTATTTTACATTTGGTAGTGTATATATGCCCACACCACTCTCTCACATCTTCTCAGCTTACCCTTCCCCCTCCCCGTGTCCTCAAGTCCATTCTCTATGTCGGAATCTTTATTCCTGTCCTGCCCCTAAGTTCTTCAGAACCACCTTTTTTTTTCTTAGATTCCATATATATGTGTGTGTGTGTGTGTGTGTGTGTGTGTGTGTGTGTGTGTGTACTTGTTTTTCTCTTTCTGATTTACTTCCCTCTGTGTGACAGTCTCTAGGTCCATCCACCTCACTACAAATAACTCAGTTTCGTCATGTCCTGGCTATTGTAAATAGAGCTGCAATGAACATTGTGGTACATGACTCTTTTTGAATTATGGTTTCCTCAGGGTATATGCCCAGTAGTGGGATTTCTGGGTCATATGGTAGTTCTATTTTTAGTTTTTTGAGGAACCTCCATACTGTTCTCCATAGTGGCTGTATCAATTTACATTCCCACCAACAGTGCAAGAGGGTATATTTCTGGGCTTTCTATCCTGTTCCATTGATCTATATTTCTATTTTTTGCCAGTACCATACAGGTTTGATGACTATAGCTTTGCAGTATAGTCTGAAGTCAGGAAATCTGATTCCTCCAGGTTCATTTTTATTCCTCAAGATTGCTTTGGGTATTTGGGGTCTTTTGTCTCTCCATACAAATTTTAAGATTTTTTTGTTCTAGTTCTGTGAAAAATGCTATTGGTAGTTTGATGGGGATTGCATTGAATCTGTAGATTGCCTTGGGTAGTATAGTTATTTTGACAATATCGATTCTTCCAATCCACGAACATGGTATATCTTTCCATCTGTTAGTGTCTTCTTTGATTTCTTTCATCAGCGTCTTATAGTTTTTGGAGTACAGATCTTTTGTCTCCTAGGTAGGTTTATCCCTAGGTATTTTATTCTTTTTGATGCAATGGTAAATGGGATTGTTTCTTGAATTTCTCTTTCTGATCTTTTGTTGTTAGTGTATAGAAATGCAACAGATTTCTCTGTGTTAAATTTGAAACCCAAAACTTTACCAAATTCATTGATGAGCTCTAGTATCTTTCTGGTAGTGTCTTTAGGAGCTTCTATGTATAGTGTCATGTCATCTGCAAACAGTGACTGTTTAACTTCTTCTTTTCCAATTTGGATTCCTTTTATTTCTTTTTCTTCTCTGATTGCCGTACCTAGGACTTCCAAAACTATGTTAAATAAAAATGGCGAGAGTGGACATCCTTGTCTTGTTCCTGATCTTACAGGAAATGTTTTCAGCTTTCCACCATTGAGTATGATGTCAGCTGTAAGTTTGTTGTATATGGCCCTTATTATTTTGAGGTATGTTCCCTCAATGCCCACTCTCTGGAGAGTTTTTATCATAAATGGGTGCTGAATTTTGTCAAAAGCTTTTTCTGCATCTATTGAGATGAACCTATGGTTTCTATTCTTTAATTTGTTGATCTGGTGTATCACACTGATTGATTTGTGGATACTGAAAAACCCTTGCATCCCTGGGATAAATCCCACTTGATCATGGTATCTGATCCTTTTAATGTGTTCTTGGGCTCTGTTTGCTAGTATTTTGTTGAGGATTTTTGTGTCTATGTTCATCAGAGATATTGGCATGTAATTTTCTTTTTTTGTGGCATCTTTATCTGGTTTTGGTATCAGGGTGATGGTGGCCTTATAGAATGAGTTTGGGAGTCTCCCTTCCTCTGCAATTTTTTGGAACAGTTTCAGAAGGATAGGCGTTAGCTCTTCTCTAAATGTTTGATAGAATTTGCCTATGAAGCCATCAGGTCCTGGACTTTTGTTTGTTGGGAGTTTTTAAATCACAGTTTCAATTTCAGTGCTTCTGATTGGTCTGTTCATACTTTATATTTCTTCCTGGTTCAGTCTTGGGAGACTGTAACCCTTTCTAAGAATTTGTCTATTTCTTCCATTTTATTGGCATACAGTTGCTCATAGTAGTCTCTTATGATCCTTTGTATTTCTGTGGTGTCAGTTGTAACTTCTTTTTCACTTCTAAGTTTATAGATTTAAGTCCTCTGTTTTTCTTGATGAGTCTGGCTAAAGGTTTATCAATTTTGTTTACCTTTTCAAAGAACAAGCTTTTAGTTTCATTGATCTTTGCTATTGTTTTCTTAGTCTCTATTTTATTTATTTCTTCTCTGATCTTTATGATTTCTTTCTTTCTACTAACTTTGGGTTTTGTTTGTTCTTCTTTCTCTAGTTGCTTTAGTTGTAAGGCTAGGTCGTTTATTTGAGATTTTTCTTGTTTCCTGAGGTAAGATAGTATAGCTATAAACTTCCCTCTTAGAACTGCTTTTGCTGCATCCCATAGGTTTTGGATCATTGTGATTTCATTTTCATTTGTCTCTAGGTATTTTTTGATTTCCTCTTTGATTTCTTCAGTGATCTCTTGGTTATTTTGTAGCATATTATTTAGCTTCCATGTGTTTGTGTTTTTTATAGTCTTTTTTCTTGTAGTTTATTTCTAATCTCATAGTGTTGTGATCAGAAAAGGTGCTTGATGTGACTGCAATTTTTTAAAATTTACTGAGGCTTGCCTTGTGGCCCAGCATGTGGTCAATCCTGGAGAATGTTCCATATGCACTTGAGAAAAATGTGTATTCTGCTGCTTTTAGATGGAATGCTCTATAAATATCAGTTAAGCCATGTGGTCTAATATGTCATTTAAGGCCTGTGTTTCCTTATTGATGTTCGGTCTGGATGATCTGTCCATTAATGAAAGTGGGGTGTTAAAGTCCCCCACAATTATTGTGTTACTGTCAATTTCTCCCTTTATGTCTGTTAGTACTTGTCTTATATATCGAGTTGCTGCTATGTTGGGTGCATATATATTTACAATTGTTATATCTTCTTCTTGGATTGATCCCTTGATTATTATGTAGTGTCCTTCTTTGTCTCTTACAACAGTCTTTATTTTAAAGTGTATTTTGTCTGATATTAGTATTGCTATTCCAGCTTTCTTTTGATTTCCATTTGCATGGAATACCTTCTTCCAACCCCTCACTTTCAGTCTGTATGTGTCTCTAGGTCTGAGGTGGGTCTCTTGTAGACAGCACAAATATGGGTCTTGTTTTTGTATCCACTCAGCCAGTCTATGTCTTTTGGTTGGCACATTTAATCCATTTACCTTTATGGTAATTATTGATATGTGTATTCCTATTGTCATTTTCTTAATTGCTTTGGGTTTGTTTTTGCCGGTCTTTTTTCTTCCCTTCCTCTTTTGTTTTTTTCTCTTGTGGTTTGATGACCGTCTTTAGTGATGTGTTTGGTTTGCTTTTTCTTTTGTGTGTGTATATCTACTGTAGTTTTTGGGTTTGCTGTTCCCATGAGGTTTTGACATAACAGTCTATATATGTACAAGACTATTTTTTTAAGTTGCTAGTCTCTTTCCAGCCTAGAGGACTTCCTTTAGCATTTGTTGCAAAGCTGGTCTGGTGCACTGAATTCTCTTAGCTTTTGCTTGTTTGTAAAGCTTTTGATTTCTCCATCATATCTTAACTGGGTCTTGCTCTGGTGGGCGGGGCTGTGCTCAGTAATACTTTAATCCACTTGTCTGCTGATGGGTGGGGCTGTGTTCCCTCCCTGTTTGTTGTTTGACCTGAGGCAACCCAGCACTGGAGCCTACAGGCTATATAGTGGGGTTAGTGGCAGCCTCCAGGAGGGCTTACACCAACGGATACTTCCCAGAATTGCTGCTGCCATTTCCCTTGCCCTCGCAGTGAGCCACAGCTGCCTCCTCCCTCTGCAAGAGACCCTCCAACACGAGCAGGTAGGTTTGATTCTGTCTCCTATGGGGTCACTGCTCCTTTTCCTGGGTCCTGGTGCACACAAGACTTTGTGTGTGCCCTCTAAGAGTGGATTCTCTGTTTCTCCCAGTCCTGTGGAGTCCTTGCAATCAAATCCCACTGGCCTTCAAAGTCAGATTTCCTGGGGATCCCTAGTCCCATTGCCAGACTCCCAGGCTGAGAAGCCTGACATGGGGCTCAGAACCTTCAATCCAATGGGAGAACTTCTGTGGTATATTTGTTCTTCAGTTTGTGGGTTGCCCAACCAGCGGGTATGGGATTTGATTTTATCATGATTGCACCCCTCCTACCATCTCATTGCAGCTTCTCCTTTGTCTTTGGATGTGAGGTATCTTTTTTGGTGGGTTCCAGCGTCTTCCTGTCGATCGTTGTTCAGCAGTTAGTTGTCGTTTTGGTGCTCTTGAAAAAGGAGGTGCGTGTACTTCCTTCTACTCCACCACCTTGAACCAATCTCCCCCAGCCAGTCTCTTAATGACTGTCCCATCCCCTCCAGCTATCTATCGAGGAGACTACTTATTCTTCCATACCCATCTCCAATGCACCTCTTTGGGGGAAATTTCTTGAATCCTCCCGAAGACAACGTCCTGTCCTCTGCACTCTCACAACTTGCTTTGGGTTTTTTCTAGAGTACTTTTCATATTAGAACATAATTATGTATGTGTCCATTGCCCCATTGTATCCATTTTCTAACTGATGCTTTAACAAAGTGCCACACACAACATAAATGGACCAGTGAGACCTTCAAGGTGGCAGAGGAGTAAGATGCAGAGATCACCTTCTTCCCCACAGAAACATCAGAAATACATCTACCTGTGGAACAACTCCTGTAGAACACCTACTGAACGCTGGCAGAAGACCTCAGACTTCCAAAAAGGCAAGAAACTCCACACGTACCTGGCTAGGGCAAAAGAAAAAAAAAAGAGACAAAAGATTAGGGACAGGACCTGCACCTCTGGGAGGGACCTGTGAAGGAGGAAAAGTTTCCACACACTATGAAGCCCCTTCACTGGCAGAGACAGGGAGTGGTAGAGGGGAAACTTCAGAGCCATGGAGGAGAGCTCAGCAACAGGGGTGCAGAGGGCAAAGTGGAGAGATTCCTGCACAGAAGATCAGTGCCAACCAGCACTCATCAGCCTTAGAGGCTTGTCTGTTTACCCACCATGGCGAGTGGGGTCTGGGAGCTGAGGCTCAGGCTTCAGAGGTCAGATCCCAGGGAGAGGACTGGGGTTGGCTGCATGAACACAGCCTGAAGGAGGCTAGTGCACAACAGCTAGCTGGGAGGGATCCAGGAAAAAATCTAGAACAGCCTAAGAGGCAAGAGACTGTTGTTTCAAGGTGCGCAAGGAGAGGAGATTCAGAGCACCACCTAAACGAGCTCCAGAGATGGGCACAAGCTGTGGCTATCAGTGCAGACCCCAGAGACAGGCATGAGACACTAAGGCTGCTGCTGTAGCCACCAAGAAGCCTGTGTGAAAGCACAAGTCGCTATCCACAGTGCAGCCCATCACTGGCAGGGTCCCAAGGTACAGGGACAACTTCCCCAGAACACACTGCCTGCCTCAGGCTGTTGCAACGTCACGCTGGCCTCTGCTGCCACAGGCTCGACCCGCATTCCATACCCCTCCTTAACCCCAGCCTGAGTCAGCCAGAGTCCCTTAATCAGTTGCTACATTAACCCTGTCCTGTCTGGGAGAAGAACAGATGCCCTCAGGCGACCTACACGCAGAGGCAGGGCCATATCCAAAGCGGAAACCCAGGAGCTGTACGAAAAAGAAAAGAAAGGGAAATTTCCCCCAGCAGCCTCAGGAGCAGTGGATTAGATCTCCACAATCAATGTGATGTACCCAGCATCTCTGGAATACCTGAAGAGACAACGAATCATCCCAAAATTGAGGCAGTGGACTTTGGGAGCAACTATAGACTTGGGGTTTGCTTTCTGCATCTAACTTGTTTCTGGTCTTATGTTTATCTTAGTTTAGTATTTAGAGTTTATTATCATTGGTAGATTTGTTTATTGATTTGATTGCTCTCTTCCTTCATATATGTATATATTTTTTTCGTTTTTGCTTTTTGTGAGTGTGTATGAGTATGCTTCTTTGTGTGATTTTTTCTGTACAGCTTTGCTTTTACCATTTTTTCTATAGTACTTTCTGTCCGTTTTTATTTGTTTGTTTGTTTTGTTATGTTTTGTTTTGTTTGTATAATTCTTAGCACTTCTTATCATTGGTGGATTTGTTTTTTGCTTTGGTTGCTCTCTTTTTTCCTTCTTTCTTTTTTTTTCTTATTACTTGTTAATTTTTAAATTTTTAATAATTTTTTATTTCTTACTTTAATAACTTTTAATTTTCTTTCTTTCTTTTTTCTTTTTTTCTTTCTTTCTCTCTTTCTCTATCTATCTTTCTTTCTTTCTTTCCTTCTTACTTTCTTTCCTTCTTTCTTTCTTTCCTTTCCTCCCTTTTTTTGTGAGCCATGTGGCTGACAGGGTCTTGGTGCTACAGCAAGGTGTCAGGCCTCTGCCAATAAGGTGGAAGAGCCAAGTTCATAACATTGGTGCACCAGAGACCTCCCAGCTCCATGTCAAACAGTGAAAGCTCTCCCAGAGATCTCCACCTCAACGCTAAGACCCAGCTCCACTCAACAACCAACAGGCTACAGTGCGGGACACCCTATGCCAAACAACTAGCAAGACAGGAACACAACCACACTTATTAGCAGAGAGGCTGCCTAAAATCATACTAAGGTCACAGACACCCCAAAACACACCGCCAGACATGGTCCTGCCCACCAGAAAGACAGGATCCAGCCTCATCCACCAGAACACAGGCACCAGCCACCTCCACCAGGAGACCTACACAACCCACTGAACCAACCTTAGCCACTGGAGGCAGACACCAAAAGCAACGGGAACTACGAACCTGCAGTCTGCGAAAAGGAGACCCCAAACACAGTAAGTTGAGCAAAATGAGAACACATAGAAACACACAGTAGATGAAGGAACAAGGTAAAAACCCACCAGACCAATCAAATGAAGAGGAAATAGGCAGTCTACCTGAAAAATAATGCAGAGTAATGATAGTAAGCATGATCCAAAATTTTGTAAATAGAATAGAGAAAATACAAGAAACGTTTAACAAGGGCCTAGAAGAACTAAAGAGCAAAAAGACAATGATGAACAGCACAATAAATGAAATTAAAAATTCTCTAGAAGGAGTCAAGAGCAGAATAACTGAGGCAGAGAAACGGATAAGTGACTGGAAGATAAAATAGTGGAAATAACTACCGAGAGCAAGAGGGCAGACAGCAGAAGCAAGAACAACTACAATCCTGCAGCCTGTGGAACAAAAACCACATTCACAGAAAGATAGACAAGATGAAAAGGCAGAGGGCTATGTACCAGATGAAGGAACAAGATAAAACCCCAGCAAAACAACTTAATGAAGTGGAGGGAGGCAACCGTCCAGAAAAAGAATTCAGAATAATGATAGTGAAGATGATTCAGGACCTCGGAAAAAGAATGGAGGGAAAGATCAAGAAGATGCAAGAAATGTTTAACAAAGACCTAGAAGAATTAAAGAACAAACAGAGATGAACAATACAATAACTGAAATGAAAAATACACCAGAAGGAATCAATAGCAGAATAACTGAGGCAGAAGAATGGATAAATAATCTGGAAGACAGAATGGTGGATTTCACTGCTGTGCAACAGAATAAAGAAAAAAGAATGAAAAGAAATGAAAACAGCCTAAGAGACCTCTGGGACAACATTGAATGCAACAACATTCACATTATAGTGGTCCCAGAAGGAGAAGAGAGAGAGAAAGGACCCGAGAAAGTATTTGAAGAGATTATAGCCAAAAATTTCCCTAACGTGGGAAAGGAAATAGCCACCAAAGTCCAGGAAGTGCAGAGTGTGATATACAGGATAAACCCAAGGAGAAACATGCCGAGACATATAGTAATCAAATTGGCAAAAATTAAAGACAAAGAAAAATTATTGAAAGCAGCAAGAGAAAGATGACAAATAACATACAAGGAAACTCCCATAAGGTTAACAGCTGATTTCTCAGCAGAAACTCTACGAGCCAAAAGGGAGTGTCATGACATATTTAAAGTGATGAAAGGGAAGAAACTACAACCAAGATTACTCTACCTGGCAAAGATCTCACTCAGATTCAGAAGAGAAATCAAAAGTTTTACAGACAAGCAAAAGCTAAGAGAGTTCAGCACCACCAACCAGCTCTACAACAAGTGCTAAAGGAACTTCACTAAGTGGGAAACACAAGAGAAGAAAAGGACCTACAAAAACAAACACAAAACAATTAAGAAAATGGTAAAAGGAACATGCATATCCATAATTATGGAATAAATGATCCAACCAAAACACACAGGCTCGCTGAATGGATACAAAAACAAGACCGATATATATGCTGTCTATAAGAAACCCAATTCAGACCTAGGGACACATACACACTGAAAGTGAGGGGATGGAAAAAGATATTCCATTCAAATGGAAATCAAAAGAAAGCTGGAGTAGCAATACTCATATCAGATAAAATAGACTTTAAAATAAAGTATGTTACAAGAGACAAGGAGGTTCACTACATATTAATCAAGGGATCAATCCAAGAAGAAGATATAATCATTATATATGCACCCAATATAGGAGAACCTCAATACATAAGGCAAATGTTAACAGGTATAAAAGAGGAAATCGACAGTAACACAATAATAGTGGGGGACTTTAACACCTCATTTACACCAAAGGACAGATCATCCAGACAGAATATTAATAAGGAAACACAAGCTTTAAATGACATGATAGACCAGACAGATTTAATTGATATTTATGGGACATTCCATCTGAAAACAGCAAATTACACATTCTTCTCAAGTGCACGTGGAACATTCTCCAGGATAGATCACATCTTGAGTCACAAATCAAGCCTCAGTAAATTTAAGAAAATTGAAATCATATCAAGCATCTTTTCCGACCACAATGCTATGAGATTAGAAATAAATTACAGGGAAATAAAACATAAAAAACAAAAACACGTGGAGACTAAACAATACGTTACTAAGTAACCAAGAGATCACTGAAGAAATAAAAGAGGAAATCAAAAAATACCTAGAGACAAATGACAATGAAAACACGATGATCCAAAACCTATGGGATGCAGAAAAGCAGTTCTAAGAGGGAAGTTTATAGCAATATAATCCTACCTTAAGAAACAAGAAAAATCTCAAATAAACAATCTAACCTTACACCTAAAGGAACTACAGAAAGAAGAACAAACAAAACCCAAAGTAAGCAGAAGGAAAGAAATCAT
>NC_041234.1:42446883-42449634 GCF_002837175.3 Physeter macrocephalus | reverse complement strand
TACCCCACATCCAAAGACAAAGGAGAAGCCACAATGAGATGGTAGGAGGGACGCAATCACAATAAAATCAAATCCCATCACTGGTGGGTGGGTGACTCACAGACTGGCGAACACTTATACCACAGAAGTCCACCCACTAGAGTGAAGGCTCTGAGCCCCACGTCAGGCTTCCCAACCTGGGGGTCCAGCAATGGGAGGAGGAATTCCTAGAGAATCAGACTTTGAAGCCTAGTGGGAATTGACTGCAGGACTTCGACAGGACTGGGGGAAACAAAGACTCCACTCTTGGAGGACACACACAAAGTAGCGTGTGTATCCGGACCCAGGGGAAGAATCAGTGACCCCGGGGTAGACTGAACCAGACCGACCTGCTAGTGTTGGAGGGTCTCCTGCAGAGGTGGGGGGTGGCTCTGTTTCACCCTGGGGACAAGGACACTGGCAGCAGAAGTTCTGGGATGTACTCCTTGGTGTGAGCCCTCCCAGAGTCTGTCATTAGCCTCACCAAAGAGCACAGCTAGGCTCCAGTCTTGGGTTGCCTCAGGGCAAACAATGAACAGGGAGAGAACCCAGCCCCACCCATCAAAACTCAAGTGGATTAAAGTTTTACTGAGCTCTGCCCACCAGAGCAACAGTCAGCTCTACCCACCACCAGCCCCTTCCATCAAGCCTCTTAGATAGCCTCATCCATCAGAGGGCAGACAGGAGAAGCAAGAAGAACTACAATCCTGCAGCCTGTGGAACAAAAACCACAAAAAAGTGGAGATAGGCAATCTTCAAGAAACAGAATTCAGAATAATGATACTGAAGATGATCCAGGACCTCGGAAAAAGAATGGAGGCAAAGATCAAGAAGATGCAAGAAATGTTTAACAAAGACCTAGAAGAATTAAAGAACAAACAAACAGAGATGAACAATAAAATAACTGAAATGAAAACAACACTAGAAGGAATCAATAGCAGAACAACTGAGGCAGAAGAAAGGATAAGTGACCTGGAAGACAGATGGTGGAATTCACTGCTGCAGAAAAGACTAAAGAGAAAACAATGAAAAGAAAGGAAGACAGCCTAATAGACTTCTGGGACAACATTAAACACAACAACATTCGCATTATAGGGGTCCCAGAAGGAGAAGAGAGAGAGAAAGGACCAGAGAAAATATTTGAAGAGGTTATAGTCAAAAACTTCCCTAACATGGGAAAGGAAAGAGCCACCCAAGTCCAGGAAGTGCAGCGAGTCCCATACAGGATAAACCCAAGGAGAAACATGCCGAGACATATAGTAATCAAATTGGCAAAAATTAAAGACAAAGAAAAATTATTGAAAGCAGCAAGAGAAAGATGACAAATAACATACAAGGAAACTCCCATAAGGTTAACAGCTGATTTCTCAGCAGAAACTCTACGAGCCAAAAGGGAGTGTCATGACATATTTAAAGTGATGAAAGGGAAGAAACTACAACCAAGATTACTCTACCTGGCAAAGATCTCACTCAGATTCAGAAGAGAAATCAAAAGTTTTACAGACAAGCAAAAGCTAAGAGAGTTCAGCACCACCAACCAGCTCTACAACAAGTGCTAAAGGAACTTCACTAAGTGGGAAACACAAGAGAAGAAAAGGACCTACAAAAACAAACACAAAACAATTAAGAAAATGGTAAAAGGAACATGCATATCCATAATTATGGAATAAATGATCCAACCAAAACACACAGGCTCGCTGAATGGATACAAAAACAAGACCGATATATATGCTGTCTATAAGAAACCCAATTCAGACCTAGGGACACATACACACTGAAAGTGAGGGGATGGAAAAAGATATTCCATTCAAATGGAAATCAAAAGAAAGCTGGAGTAGCAATACTCATATCAGATAAAATAGACTTTAAAATAAAGTATGTTACAAGAGACAAGGAGGTTCACTACATATTAATCAAGGGATCAATCCAAGAAGAAGATATAATCATTATATATGCACCCAATATAGGAGAACCTCAATACATAAGGCAAATGTTAACAGGTATAAAAGAGGAAATCGACAGTAACACAGTAATAGTGGGGGACTTTAAAATAGCACTTACACCAATAGACAGATAATTCAGACAGAAAATTAATAAGGAAACACAAGGTTTAAATAACACAACAGACCTGATAGATTTAATTGACATTTATAGGATGTTCCATCTAAAAACAGCAGATTATACTTCTCAAGTGCACATAGAACATTCTCTAGGATAGATCACATCTTGGGTCACAAATCAAGCCTCGGTAATTTTAAGAAAATTGAAAAAATATCAAGCATCTTTTCCAACCATAACACTATGAGATTAGAAGTAAACTACAGGGGAAATAAAGTAAAAAACACAAACACATGGAGTCTCAAAAGTACGTTACTAAATAACCAAGAGATCACTGAAAAAGTCAAAGAGGAAATCAAAAATTACCCAGAGACAAATGACAACAGAAACATGATAATCCAAAACCTATGGGATACAGCAAAATCAGTTCTAAGAGGGAAATTTATAGCAATACAATCCTACCTAAAGAAAGAAGAAAAATCTCAAATGAACAATCTAACCTTACACCTAAAGGAACTACAGAAAGAAGAACAAACAAAAACCAAAGTTAGTAGAAGGAAAGAAATCTTAAAGATCAGAGCAGGGGCTTCCCTGGTGGCGCAGTGGTTGAGAGTCCGCCTGCCGATGCAGGGGACGCGGGTTCGTGCCCCGGTCTGGGAAGATCCCACGTGCCGC
>NC_041234.1:42438512-42446819 GCF_002837175.3 Physeter macrocephalus | reverse complement strand
GTACCGCAAAAAAAAAAAAAAAAAAAAAAAAGATCAGAGCAGAAATAAATGAAATAGAAACAAAGAAAACAATAGTAAAGATCATTAAATCAAAAGGCTGTTCTTTGAGAAGATAAACAAAATTAATAAACTTAGGCAGACTCATCAAGAAAAAGAGGGAGAGGACTCAAATCAGTAAAATTAGAAGTGAAAATGGAGAAGTTAGAATGGACACCACAGAAACACAGAGCATCATAAGAGACTACTACAATCAACTCTATTCCAATAAAATCGAAAATCTAGAAGAACAGTCTCAAATTTGTGTACAACCAGAATTCTTAGAAAGTTATAACCTTCCAAGACTGAATCAGGAAGAAATAGAAAATATGAACAGACTCAGCCATAAAAAGAAATGAAATTGAGTTATTTGTAGTGAGGTGGATGGACCTAGTGTCTGCCATACAGAGGGAAGTAAGTCAGAAAGAGAAAAACAAATACTGTATGCTAACACATATATATGGAATCTAAAAAAGAAAAAAATGGTTCTGAAGAACCTGGGGCAAGATAGGAATAAAGACGCAGATGTAGAGAATGGGCTTGAGGACACAGGGAGGGGAAGGATAAGCTTGGACGAAGTGAGAGAGTGGCATGGACATATATACACGACCAAATGTAAAATAGATAGCTAGTGGGAAGCAGCTGCATAGCATGGAGATCAGCTTGGTGCTTTGTGACCTCCTAGAGGGCAGGGATATGGAAGTTGGGAGGGAGATGCAAGAAGGAGGAGATATGGGGATATATGTATAAGTATAGCTGATTCACTTTGTTATGAAGCAGAAAGTAACACACCATTGTAAAGTAATTATACTCCAATAAAGGTGTTAAATATATATATATATATGAAAAAACAAACAGCCCAATCAAAAAATGGGCAGAAGACCTAAATAGACGCTTCTCCAAAGAAGACATACAGGTGGCTAAGAAGCACATGAAAAGCTGCTCAGCATCACTAATAATTAGAGAAATGCAAATCAAAAGTAAAATGAGGTATCACCTCCCACCAGTTAGAATGGGCATCATCAGAAAATCTACAAACAACAAATACTGGAGAGGGTGTGGAGAAAAGGGAACCCTCTTGCACTGTTCGTGGGAATGTAAATTGATACAGCCACTATGGAGAACAGTATGAAATTTCCTTAAAAAACTAAAAATAGAATTAACATATGAGCCAGCAATCCCACTATTGGGCATATACCCAGAGAAAACCATAATTCAAAAAGACACAAGCACCCCAATATTCAGTGCAACCCTATTTACAATAGCCAGGTCATGGAAGCAACCTAAATGCCCAATGACAGAAGAATGGATAAAGAAGATGTGATACATATATACAATGGAATATTACTCAGCCATAAAAGGAAGAAAATTGGGTAATTTGTAGAGACGTGGATGGACCTGGAGACTGTCATGCAGAGTGAAGTAAGTCGAGGAAAACAAATATCATATATTAACGTATATATGTGGAATCTAGAAAAATATTACAGAAGAACTGGTTTGCAAGGCAGAAATAGAGATACAGATGGTAGACAACAAACGTATTGACACTAAGGGGGGAAAGTGGGGTAGGTGTGTGGTGGTGGTGGGATAAATTGGGAGATTGGAATTTACATATATATACTAATATGTATAAAATAGATAACTAATAAGAACCTGCTGTGTAAAAAATAAAATAAAATTCAAAAAAACATAAAGAATGACACCAAAAAAAAAGGCTTCAGGGTAATAATGTGTAGAGTGATAGTAAGATGGGTTATAATAAAAACAAATTTTCAATCTCAAAAAAAAGAGGATGGGAGAAGTTTTCCCATGAAAACGGAAATAAAAAGATATCTCAGGTAGCAATACTTATGTCATTCAAAATAGACAAAAATAGGCTGTAACAAGAGAAAAAAAAATTACATAATGATAAAGGGATCAACCCAATGAGAGGCTAGAACAATTGTAAATATTTATGTAGCCAACATAGGAGCACCTAAATACATAAAGCAACTTTTAACAAACATAAAGAGAGAACTTGACAGTAACACAATAATACTGGAGATTTTAAAAATCACCTACATCAGTGGACAGATCATCCAGACAGAACTACAGTAAGAAAAATCTGACCTTAAAGACACATTATAACAAATAGACTTAGTAGATATATATAAAACATTTTATCCAAAAGCAGCAGAATATACACTTTTTTCAAGTGCACATGGAACCTTCTCAAGGATAGACCATATGTTGGGACACAAAACAAGTCTCCATAAATGTAAGAAGATTGAAATCATATCAGTTATCTTTTCCAACCACAGTGGTATAATACTAGAAATGAACTTCAAAAAAAATTGAAAACCAGAACCGCAAGGAGGCTAAACAGCATGCTACTAAACAACCAATGGGTCACTGGAAAGAAAAAAGGAACTCAAAAAATACCTGGAGACTAAGGAGAATACAAATATAACAATCCAAAATCTATTGGATTCAGCAAAATCAGCAAAAAGAGAGAATTTTATAACAATACAAGCCTACATCAGTAATCAAGAAAAATCTCAAATAAACAATGTAACCATATGCCTAAAGGAACTGGAAAAAAAACACCAAAGTAGAAAGAATGAAATGATAAAGATCAGAGCAGAAAGAAATGAAATAGAGACTAAAAAACATTAGAGAACATCAATGAAACTTATACCTGGTTCTATGAAAAGATTAACAAAATTGATAAACCTTTAGCAAGAGTTATGTAGACAAAATGAGAGCGAGCCTAAATATGTAAAGTAAGAAATAAAAGAGGAGAAGTTACAATTGACACCACTGATATAGAAAGATCATAAGAGATTACTATAATTATAAACCAATAAAATGGACAACCTAGAAGAAGTGGGTAAATTCCTAGAAGTGTACAATCTCCCAAGAGTGTTTCAGGAAGAAATAGATAATATGAATGGAACAATTACCAGTAATGAAATTAATTCAGTAATTTAAAAAAAATTAACTCCCAACAACAAAAAGTTCAGGACCAGATGGCTTCACATGTGAATTTGACCAACCATTTAAAGAAGAGTTAATGCCTTTTTCTCACAGCATTCCAAAAAATGAAGAGAAAATAACACTTTTGAACTCATTATATGAGGCCAGCATCATTCTGATATGAAAATCAAAGACACCACAAAAAAGAAAATTACAGACCAATATCACTGATGAACATAGATGCAAAAATCCTCAACGAAATATTAGCAAACCAATTTCAACAATACAATAAAAAGATCATATACCATGATCAAATGGATTTATCCCAGGGATGCAAGCATGGTCCAATATTTGCAAATCAATCAATGTGATACACCACATTAACAAAATGAAGAATTAAAATCATATGATCATCTCAACAGATGCAAAAAAAGACTTTTGACAAAATTCAACATCCATTCATGATAAAAAAATAACTCTCAACAAAGTGGGTATAGAACAAAGTGAGTATAGAATTGGGTATATGCCAACACTGCAGCCAACATCATACTCAAAATTCAAAAGGTGAAATTATTTTCTAAGATCAGGAACGAGACAAGGGTGCCCAGTCTCCCCACTTTTATTCAACATAGTGTTGGAATTCCTATCAACAGTAATCAGATGGTAAAAAGAAGGAAAGGGAATCTGAATTGGAAGGAAAGAAGTAAAATTGTCACTGTTTGCACATGACATGATAATATATGTACAAAATTCTAAAGATGCCACCAAAATACTACTAGAACTAATAAATGAATTTAGTAAAATTGTGGGATATGAAATTAATTATAGAAATCTGTTGTGTTTCTATACACAAACAATGAACTATCAGAAAGGGAAATTAATTTTTTAAATTCCATTTACAATTGCATCAGAAAGATAAAAATACCCAGAAATATCTTTATAAAGGTTATTTAATCTCTCTAAGACAGGTTAAACTATGATATTGATGTGCTTCTAAAACTGTGATGTGCTTGGAAAGCTATAAGATTTTAATTAAAGAAATTGAAGACAACACAAACAAATGGAGAGTTATGCAGTGCTCACGGATTGAAAGAATTAATATTGTTAAAATGTCCATAATACTCAAGGCAATCTACAGATTCATTACAATCCCTATCAAAATGCCAACTGCATTTATTCACAGAACTGGAACAAATTCTAAAATTTATATTGAGACACAAAAGACCTTAAGTAGCCAAAACAATCGTGAGAAAGACATCCAAATGTGGGGTATCATATTCCCTGATTTCAAACTATACTACAAAGCTATGGTAGTCAAAACATTATGGTAGTGGCACAAAACAGACACATAGAATAGAAAGTCCATAAATAAACCCTCTCTTATATGGTCAATTAATCTGTGGCAGCCTCATCAACAAATGGTATTGAGTAAAGTGGACAGCTACGTGCAGAAGAGTCAAACTGGACTACTTTCTCACACCACATACAAAAATAAACTCAAAATGGATTAAAGGTTTGAATGTAAGACCTGAAACCATAAAACTCCCAGAAGAAAACATAGGCAGTACACTTTTAGACATCAGTCTTAGCAATATTTTTCAGATATGTCTCCTCAGGCAAGGGACTCAAAAACAAAAATAAACAAATGGGACTACATCAAACTAAAAAGATTTTTACAGCAGAGGAACCTATCAACAAATAAAAAAAGGTAGCCTACTGAGTGGAAGAAGATATTTGAAAATGATATATCTGATAAGGAGTTAATATCCAAAATATATGTAGAACTCATACAACTCAACATCAAAAACAAACAACCCAATTATAAAATCGGCAGAAGAACTGAATAGACATATTTTTCAAGGAAGACATATAGATGACCAATAGACACATGAAAAAATGCCCAACATTAATAATCATCAGGAAAATGAAAATCAAACCACAATGAGGTACCATCTTACATCTTTCAGAATGGCTATCATCAAAAGACAACAAATAACAAGTGTTGACGAGTATGTGGATAAAGGAGAGCCCTCATGCACTGTTGGAGGCATTGTAAATTGGTGAAGCCACTATGCAAAACAGCATGAAGGCTTCTCAATAAATTAAAAATATAACTACCATATGATCTAGCAATTTCACTTCTGGGTATTTACCCAAAATAAAACACTAATTGGAAAAGATATATGCGTCTCAGTGTTCATTGCAGCATTATTTATAATAGCCAAGATATGGAAGCAACCTAAGTGTCCATTGATAGCTGAATGGATAAAGAAGTCATGGTATAAGATATAATAAATAAAAGTTACTTGGCCATAAAAAAATGAAATCTTGCCATTTGCAACAACATGGATGGAACTAAAGAGTTTTATGCTAAGTGAAATACATCAGTCAGAAAAAGCCAAATACAATGTGATTTCACTTATATATAGAACCCAAAAATAAATAAAATGAACAAACAAAACAAAAACAGACTCATATACAGAGAAATGGTGTTTGCCAGAGGGAGGGTTTCGGGTTGGGCAAAATAGGTGAAGTGGATTAAGAGGTACAAACCTCCAGTTGTGTAATATTTAAGTCATAGGGATATAATATACAGCATAAGAAATTTGGTCATTAATATTGTAATAACTTCGTATGGGGACAGATATTTACTATACTTATTTGCGCAATCACTTTATACTATATACAAATGTCAAATCATTATGTAGTACACGTGAAACTAACATAATATTGTATGTTAACTGTATTTCAATTAAAAAAAGAAAGAGCATCTGATGTAAAACAATGTATATAAAGGAAAACTTTTTATTTATTTATTATTTTTATAATTTTAATTTTATATTGGAGTATAGTTGATTAACAATGCTTGTTAGTCTCAGGTGTACAGCAAAGTGATTCAGTTATACATATACATGTATCTATTCTTTATAAAATTATTTTCCCATTTAGGTTATTACAGAGTATTGAGCCTATGCTATAGAGTAGGTCCTTGTTGGTTATCTATTTTAAATATAGCAGTGTGTACACATCAATCCCAAATTCCCAATCTATCCCTCCCTCCCACCCTTCTTCCCTGGTAACCATGAGTTTTTTCTTTAAGTCTGTGAGTCTGTTTTGAGTAAAGTGATCTCATTGGAGATAAAGTTTCTATATTTTTTTCAAAGTGAAAAAAATGTGATTTCAATAGACTGTAATAAGTTTGTATGCATATTATGATAAACAGAGGAAACACTAAGAAAATGATACATAGTGATATATTCAATAACACTATAAATAAATCAGAGTGAAATCCAAAAAATTCTCAAGAAAAGCACAGGAAGGCAAGAAAGAGGAAAGTGAGGAACAAAAAGCAGAGTGAACACACAGAAAAATGATAATAAAATGGAATACTTAAGCCCTAACATATAAACAATTTCTTTAAATGTAAATGGTTTTAATACACCAATTAAAAGTCAGAGGTTGGCAGAGTGGATTAAGAGAAACGTGACCCAATAAACATACTTCAAACGTGATTACAAAGATAGATTAAAGGTAAAAGGATAGAAAAAGATATACTTTGTAAACATTAATTTTATTTACTTTTCCACTGTTTTTAAAATATTTTTATTAGCAATAAATACTTTTTATCAAATTAAATTCGTGGTCACATTCCTTAATATTTTATTCATTTAAGTTTTTATATTTCAAATATATACCATTTACTTATTGTGAAATTGATTAGTCAAACTTGAGACTATTTTTATAAACACAGTAACTTTACATGACAGATTTTACAGCTTGAAGCTCACGTTAGCCAATTGATTTCTGTGTTCTGTTTTGAAGACATGCATAGAGATAATTCTAATTACACAGAATAGAAATGACAAAACATAAGTTTTTTAAAAAGTAGTTTCCATTATATTTAACAATGCTCTTTAATTAACTGTTCTAGAAAGCATGATAAAGGTATAGAGTGTCTTATGACTGTTTCAAAGTTGATCATCAACAATATCTAATAACTATTGTCATTCCTGTATTGGTTATTATTATATGTGGAGGGCATGAATAAATGGCTTCCCCAGAAAATATGCCTCAACTACTTGGAAGAAAAGACATTTAAATTGTATGGTAACATTTGATGTTAAGATATTTTAATCTGTGACCTTTCACATAGTTTCATATAACTTAGTTCTTCTCTCAGAGGTGCATTCAATTTCAAAACAGTTGATTTAATTTGTTTTTCATATTGATTCCATGATTGTCTCAGTTTCATCTCAGACACCTTGAAGTTAAAAGACAAGAGATTGTTTCTATATGCTGCCACAATGATTTTACTGAATGTGGTAAAAAAATATATCAGCAGGACATGTAAGGTTGTACAACGATGTTATGTTGATATTTAGCTAATGGCAGAGATATTTAGCTAATGGGATCTTTTTATCAGCTTTCCCAAAGTGATTTCTTGTCTCATCTGAATTATTCATAGGACATGTCTCAAACTTCATGATGAAAATTAAATTTGGTACTCACATTCCACAGCTCTACAAACTGTGCTGAAAAGCCCATAGTTTAAAGAACATGCTTTATTCAGGTCAGACCCTTTGCATGGAATTATCCAACATTGTTTAATGTTAATTTTTTTTCTTATTCAAACAGAAAGTCACAAAAATTATAATCATCCTCATCAGTTCACTCAGTCCCATGTGATTAATGTTTTTTTATCATGTTCTTTTGTTAGTACTTTTATGAATTCATCAGTTTTCCATTAGAGTTCTGAAATGTTTTTTTATCTTGATCTTTTGTTAGTACTTTTATGAATTCATCAGTTTTCCATTAGAGTTCTGAAAATGCTTATTCATTCAGTTCAGCAGTATAGTCAGTTACCAGAAACCTGTGCTTTTCAGTCTTTTTCATGAATTTCTTGAAGATGGAACCCATTTATAGGAATATTTTTGCAAAAGCATCAGAGTACACCCAGATCTGTCTGTAAATGACAAAAGACTTAAAAATGACCATGGTTAAAGATTTGATGAAAGTTCATAATAATGCAATTGACAAGGAAATTTAGTTATTTCTGAGATATACATTTTAAAATAATAACAAGAATTATGACTTATAAGATTATACCAGAACATATAAGATTTTTAGGAATTTCATGTAATGTCTGAAACATTTATATTAACATATTTCCATACAAATAACCCAAAGAAAGTTTAGTACTAGTTCTTTTTTTTGTTTTGGGTTTTTTTTAATTTTTTAATTTAATTTTATTTATTTTTTATACAGCAGGTTCTTATTAGTCATCAATTTTATACACATCAGTGTATACATGTCAAT
>NC_041234.1:42425165-42438355 GCF_002837175.3 Physeter macrocephalus | reverse complement strand
TCTCTTTCTGACTTACTTCACTCTGTATGACAGTCTCTAGGTCCATCCACGTCTCAACAAATGACTCAATTTCATTCCTTTTTATGACTGAGTAATATTCCATTGTATATATGTATCACAACTTCTTTATCCATTCATCTGTTGATGTGCATTAAACATTGTTTAATGTTAATTTTTAAAAGGAGAAATTGTTATATGAACATCAGATTAAGTAAACATCAATGTAAAGGAAACGTATAGAGACAAAGATGGTAATTACATAATGATAAAAGGGTCAATCCACCAAGAAGACACAACAATTCTAAATGTGTATGTAGCAAACAACAGAGCATCAAAAAACATCAAGCAAAAACTGATAAAACTGAAAGGAGAAATAGACAAATCTGAAATTATAGTCAGGGACTTCAGCATTTCCCTTTCAGCAACTGATAGGCTGGAAAATTAGCAAAAATATAGAAGAATTAAGGACTCTTGGCCAGCTATGTTCCTATGCACAGCTGCATTGTCATAGCCAGTATCTCCATTGGAGTCTTCTTTATCTAGGGCCTTTGGCAGAGACCTTCCTCAGGTGTGTCTGCATACGGAAGTGAGTAGAATCTTAACTACACTTTTCTCTACTCTGACTCAATATGAAACACTTTTCCATTCATAGCTCTTCCCCTTTTTTTCTCTCCCTGACCCTGAGTATATAAAGTGGCAGAGGTCTTTTATTTGGGGCTCCCTGGGCAATGAGACAATTCCCTATATCTGTGTTGATCTGCCTTACACTCAACTGATGCTGTTACAGGGAGAAAAAATGGAAAAATAGGGGAGTTGATGCTCTCTCCAGTTTAGCTTCTTGTGTATACTGTTACAGTAAGTAATTAAAGGCTTGTTGTATTAATCAGATTGTTGGTTTTAATTCTGGCTTGTTGTCTTTACTGGATACACCAACACATGGAAGTTCATTTCTCTTCAGCTTAGCTCAGCTTTTGACAAAACTTTAAGGGAGATAGGTAACATCAGCAAATGGTGGAATAGGAGTTTCCAGCTTATGCCCCTTTACAGAAACATTGATACAACAGCTATCAACATGCAAAAATATTTTCATGAGAACTCTGGATTCCAATTAAGAGAATATAGTGCCCAGGATGAACACAGAAATTAGAAAAGACACATAAAAAAGAGTAGTAAGGGAAGTTTCACTCTCCCTGAGTCACCCCTTCCCCAAGCCCATGCAGCACAGGGTGAAGAGAGATCTCCGTCATACAATCCCATGAGAACAGGGGGAAGTGAGTTTCTTACGTCACTGTAGACCTTGGCACCTTGCCTGCATCAGTGAACCCTGATGCCAGTTCAGCCACTGTGGACACAGACACTAGGCTTACCAGGGCCATTCTCCCACAGGCACCAGGGGAAGGCCTGCCTGTGGTCCCCACCTGACAGCCCATCTATAATATCTGGCTGGCTTGATTAATGAAGGGATTTCCCTGCCAAAGCCACTCTATAATGACTTGAAGAGCTGACTATTTCTTCAAATACACAGACACCAACACAAGGCTGCAAGGATCATGAAGGATTAGAGAAACATGATACCACTAAAGGGATAAAATACCAACTCTAGATAAATGGAGATCTACTAATTGCCTGACAAAATTTAAAAATTTATTAAAGAAGCTCAGTGAGTCACAGGAGAACACAGGCAGACAACTACACAAAATCATGGAAATAATACATGAAAAAATGAGAAGTTTAACAAAGAGATAGAAAACATACAAAAGAACCAAAGATGAGTTATGGATTGATTTGAACAATAAAGTGAACTGAAAAATGCAATGGAGAGCTTCAACAGCAGTTTCAGGCAAGCAGAAGAAAGAATCAGCAAGCTCAAAGACCAGTCATTTGAAATTATCCTGTCAAGAAGAAAAAAAAAAGACTAAAAAGGAATGAAGAAAGCCTACAAGATTTATGGGACACCATCAAGAGGGCTAATATGCATATTATAGGAGTCCCAGAAGGAGAACACAGCAAGTGGCAGAAAGCTTATTTAAGGAAATAATGCCAGAAAATTTCCCAAATCTGGAGAGACATATGGAATTCCAGGTACATGAAACTCAACAGTTTCCAAACAGATTGAACCAAACAAGGTTTTCACCAAGAAACACTTATAATCAAACTATCAAAGACAAAGAGGGAATTTTGAAATCAGCAAGAGATAAGACTTGTCACATATAAAGGTACCCCCTTAAGGCTATCCAAGGATTTCTCAGAAGAAAACTTGCATGCCAGAAGAGAGTAGGAGGATACATTTAAAGTGCTGAAAGAAAAATGCTAATTAAGCATACTTTACCTGGCTTAGCTCTCCCTCAAAGAAGGAAAGATAAAGACTACCCCAGACAAACAAACACTGAGGGAGTTCATAACCACTAGGCCTATCTTACAAGAAACGCTACAGGGAGTTATTCGAACTGAGATGAAAAGATGCTAAATAGTAACATGAAAATATCTGAAAGTACAAAATCATGAGAAAGGTAAGTATATAGTCAAATTCAGAATACTCTAATACTGTAATGGTGATATATAAAACATTTTAAACTCTAGTATAAAGATTAAAAGATAAAATTATTTTTTAATCTTTATACGAAATATTTCCAAGATATCAAACTTATAAGCTTTTGAACAGCAAAGAAATACATAAACAAAATGAAAAGACCACCTACAGACTGGGAGGAAATATTTGTAAATGATGTGACTGACAAGGGCTTAATTTCCAAAATATACTAATAGCTCATACAACTCAATAACAAATAAAATAAAATAAAATAAACAACTCAAAAAAAATGAGCAGAAGACCTAAAAATAGACATTTCTTTAAAGAAGACATACAGATGTTTAAAAAGACATTAAAAAATGCTCAACATCACTAATTATTAGAGAAATGCAAAGCAAAACTACAATGAGGTATCATTTCACACCAGTCAGAATGGCCATCATCAAAAAGTCTACAAACAATAAATGCAGGAGAGGGTGTGGAGGAAAAGGAACCCTCCTACACTGTTGGTGGGAATGCAAACTGATACAGCCACTATGTAGAACAGTATGGAGGCTCCTTAAAAAGCTGAAAATAGACCTACTATATGATCTAGCAATCCCAATCCTGGACATAAACCCAGAGAAAGCCATAATTCAAAAAGATACATGCACCCCAACCAATGTTCAATGCAGCACTATTTACAATAGCCAGGACATGGAAGCAACCTAAATGTCCATCAACAGAGGTATGGATAAAGAAAATGTGGAACATATGTACAAAGGAATATTAGCCATTTAAATAAACGAAACTGGGTCATTTGTACAGACATAGACACTGTTATACAGAGTGAAGTAAGTCAGAAAGAGAAAAACAAATATTGTATACTAATGCATATATGTGGAGTCTAGAAAAAAGGTATAGATAATCTTATTTGCAAAGCAGAAATAGAGACACAGACATAGAAAACAAACATATGGATACCAATGAGGAAAGAGGGGGGTGGGATGAATTGGGAGATTGGGATTGACATATATACACTATGGATACTATGTATAAAATAGATAACTAATGAGAACCTACTGTATAGCACAGGGAACTCTATTCATTGCTCGGTGGTGACCTAAATGGGAAGGAAATATAAAAAAGAGGGGATATATATATATGTATAGCTGATTCATTTTGCTGTACAGTAGAAACTAACACAATATTGTAAAGCAAATATACTCCAATAAAAATTTTCTTAAAAGTCAATTGCCTTTATACACACTAACAACAAACTATTTGAATAAGACATGAAGTAAACATTCCCATTCACAAGTGGATCAAAAGGAATTAAATATTAATACTTAGGAATAAATTTATTCAAGCAGGTGAAATATGTACACAAACAAAAAATAAAACATTGACAGAAGAAATTGAAGGAGAGAGATTGGTTCAAGATGGCAGAGTAGAAGGACATGCGCTCACTCCCTCTAGTGAGAGCACCGGAATCACAATTAACTGCTGAACAATCATCGACAGGGAGACACTGGAACTCACCAAAAAAGATACCCCACATACAAAGACAAAGGAGAAGCTTCAATGAAACGGTAGGAGGGGACCAATCACAATAAAATCAAATCCCGAACCACTGGCTGGGTGACTCACAAAGTGGAGAACATTTATACCACAGAAGTCCACCCACTGGAGTGAAGGTTCTGAGCCTCATGTCAGGCTTCCCAACTGGAAGTCTGGCAACAGGAGAAGGAATTCCTAGAGAAACAAACTTTGACAGCTAGTGGGATTTGATTGCAGGACTGTGACAGGACTGGGGGAAAAAGAGACTCCACTCTTGGAGGGCACACACAAAGTAGTGTGTGCATCAGGACCCAGGGGAAGGAGCAGTGACCCCATAGAAGACTGAACCAGACTTACCAGCTAGTGTTGGAGGGTCTCCTGCAGAGGCAGAGGATGGTTGTGGCTCACTGCGGGGACAAGGAAACTGGCAGCAGAAGTTCTGGGAATTACTCCTTGGCATGAGCCCTCCAAAAGTCCTCAATTAGTGCCACCACAAAGCACAGTAAGCTCCTGTGCTGGGTCACTTCAGACCAAACAAATAGGTAGGGAACCCAGCCCCACCCATTAGCAGACAAGCAGATTAAAGTTTTACTGAGCTCTGCCCACCAGAGAAACAACCAGCTCTACCCACCACAAGTTCCTCCCATCAGGAAGCTTGCACACGCCTCTTAGATAGCCTCAGCCACCAGAGGGCAGAGAGCAGAAGCAAGAACTACAATCCGGCAGCCTGTGGAAGAAAAACCACATTCACAGAAAAATAGGCAAAATGAAAAGGCAGAGGACTATATACCAGATGAAGGAACAAGATAAAACCAGAGAAACACAATTAAATGAAGTGGAGATAGGCAACCTTCCAGAAAAAGAGTTCAGAATAATGATAGTGAAGATGATCTAGGAGCTCAGAAAAAGAATGGAGACAAAAATCGAGATGATGTAAGAAAAGTTTAACAAAGACCTAGAGGAATGAAACAAAAAACACCTAGAAGAATTAAAGAACAAGCAAACAGAGATGAACAATACAATAACTGAAATGAAAAATACACTAGAAGGAATCAATAGCAGAATAACTAAGGCAGAAGAACAGATAAGTGACCTAGAAGACAGAATGGTGGAATTCACTGCCATGGAACAGAATAAATAAAAGGGAATGAAAAGAAATGAAGACAACTTAAGAGACCTCTGGGTTATTAAGTGCAACAACATCCAGATTATAGGGGTCAAAGAAGGAGATGAGAGATAGGACCCCCCCAAAAATTTGAAGAGATCATAGTCAAAAACTTCCCTAACAAGGGAGAGGAAATATCTACCCAAGTCCACAAAGTGCAGAGAGTCCCAGGCAGGATAAACCAAAGGAGAAACACACCGAGACACATAATAATCAAACTGACAAAAATTAAAGACAAAGAAACATTATTAAAAGCAACAAGGGAAAAACAACAAATAACATAAAAGAGAAATCCCATAAGGTTAACAGCCGATTTCTCAGCAGAAACTCTACAAGCCAGAAGGGAGTGGCACGATATATTTAAAGTGATGAAAGGGAAGAACCTACAGCCAAGATTACTCTACCCGGCAAGGAACTCATTCAGATTCAGCAGAGAAATCAAAAGCTTTAAAGACAAGCAAAAGCTAAGAGAATTCAGCACCACAAAACCAGCTCTACAACAAATGCTAAAGGAACTTCTCTAAGTGGGAAACACAAGAGAAGAAAAGGACCTACAAAAACAAACCCATAACAATTAAGAAAATGGTAATAGGAACATACATATTACCTTAAATTACCTTAAATGTGAATGGACTAAATACTCCAACCAAAAGACACAGGCTCTTTGAATGGATACAAAAACAAGACCCATATATATGCTCTCTACAAGAGACCCACTTCAGACCTAGGGACACATACACACTGAAAGTGAGGGGATAGAAAAAGATATTCCATGCAAATGTAAATTAAAAGAAAGCTGGAGTAGCAATACTCATATCAAATAAAATAGACTTAAAATAAAGAATGTTACAAGAGACAAGGAAAAACACTACATAATGATCAAGGGATCAAGCCAAGAAGAAGCTATAACAATTATAAATATATATGCACCCAACATAGGAGCACCTTAACACATAAGGCAAATGCTAACAGGTATAATATAACAATTATAAATATATATGCACCCAACATAGGAGCACCTTAACACATAAGGCAAATGCTAACAGGTATAAAAAGGAAATAGACAGTAACAGTCATAGCGGGGGATTTTAAAACCTCACTTACACCAATGGACAGATCATTCAGACAGAAAATTAATAAGGAAACACGAGCTTAAAATAACACAATAGAACAGATAGATTTAATTGATATTTATAGGACATACAATCCGAAAAATGCAGATTACATTTTCTTCTCAAATGCACGGGAAACATTCTCCAGGATACGTCACATCTTGGGTCACAAATCAAGCCTCGGTAAATTTAAGAAAATTGAAAGCATATCAAGCATTTTTTTCTGACCGCAACACTATGAGATTAGAAATCAATTATATGGAAAAGAAACGTAAAAAACATAAAAACATGGAGGCTAAACCATACGTTACTAAATAACCAAGAGACCACTGAAGAAATCAACAAGGAAATTAAAAATTACCTAAAGACAAAAGACAATGAAAACACAACGATCAAAAACCTATGGGTTGGGAGGAGCTTCAAAATGGCGGAAGAGTAAGACGTGGAGATCACCTTCCTCCCCACAAATACATCAGAAATACATCTAAATGTGGAACAACTCCTACAGAACACCTACTGAACACTGGCAGAAGACCTCAGACCTCCCAAAAGGCAAGAAACACCCCACGTACCTGGGTAGGGCAAAAGAAAAAAGAATAAACAGAGACAAAAGAATACGGACGGGACCTGCACCACTGGGAGGGAGCTGTGAAGGAGGAAAAGTTTCCACACTCTAGAAGCCCCTTCGTGGACGGAGACTGTGGGTGGCTGAGGGGGGAAGCTTCGGAGACACGGAGGAGAGCGCAGCAACAGGGGTGTGGAGGGCAAAGCGGAGAGATTCCCGAGCAGAGAATCGGTGCCGACCAGCACTCACCAGCCCGAGAGGCTTGTCTGCTCACCCACCAGGGTAGGCGGGGCCTGGGAGCTGAGGCTCAGGCTTCTGTTGGATCCCAGGGTGAGGCCTGGGGTTGGCTGAGTGAACACAGCCTGAAGGGGTTAGTGCGCCACGGCTAGCCGTGAGGGAGTCCGGGAAAAAGTCTGGAGCTGATAAAGAGACAAGAGACTTCTTCTTGCCTCTTTGTGGCTGGGTGCGCGAAGAGAAGGGATTAAGAGCGCAGCTTAAAAGAGCTCCAGAGACGGGCGCGAGCCGCAGCTATCAGCGCGGACCACAGGGACAGGCATGAGATGATAAGGCTGCTGCTGCCGCCACCAAGAAGCCTGTGTGCAAGCACAGCTCACTCTCCACACCTATTCTCCCGGGAGCCTGTGCAGCCCGCCACTGCCAGGGTCCCGTGATCCAGGGACAACTTCCCCGGGAGAACGCACGGCGCGCCACAGGCTGGTGCAATGTCACGCTGGCCTCTGCCGCCGCAGGCTCGCCCCGCACTCTGTACCCCTCCCTCCCCACAGCCTGAGTGAGCCAGAGCCCCCAGATCAGCTGCTCTTTTAACCCCGTCCTGTCAGAGCGAAGAACAGATGCGCTCAGGCGACCTACACACAGAGCTGGGTCCAAATCCAAAGCTGAACCCCAGGAGCAGTGTGAACAAAGAAGAGAAAGGGAAATTTCTCCCAGCAGCTTCAGGAGCAGCGGATTAAATCTCCCCAATCAACTTGATGTACCCTGCATCTGCGGAATACCTGAATAGATAACGAATCCACCCAAATTGAGGAGATGGACTTTGGGAACAAAGATTTATATATATATTTTTCCCTTTCTCTCTTTTTGTGAGTGTGTATGTGTATGCTTCTGTGTGTGATTTTGTCTGTATAGCTTTGCTTTAAACCTTTTTTAAACATCTTTATTGGAGTATAATGGCTTTACAATGGTATGTTCACTTCTGCTTTATAACAGTGAATCAGTTATACATATACATATGTTCCCATATTTCTTCCCTCTTGTGTCTCCCTCCCTCCCACCCTCCCTATCCCACCCCTCTAGGTGGTAACAAAGCACCGAGCTGAACTCCCTGTGCTATGCGGCAGCTTCCCACTAGCTAGCTATTTTACGTTTGGTAGTGTATATATGTCCATGCCACTCTCACACTTTGTCCCAGCTTACCCTTCACCTTGCCTATATCCTCAAGTCCATTCCCTACTAGGTCTGCATCATTATTCACGTTTTCCCCTAGGTTCTTCTGATCATTTTTTTTTAGATTCCATATATATGTGTTAGCATACGGTATTTCTTCTATTTCTGAGTTACTTCACTCTGTATGACAGTCTCTAGGTCCATCCACCTCACTACAAATAAATCAGTTTCTTTCCTTTTCATGGCTAATATTACATTGTATATATATGTGCCACCTCTTCTTTATCCATTCATCTGTTGATGAACACTTAGGTTGCTTGCAAGGCCTGGCTATTGTAAATAGAGCTGCAGTGAACTTGTGGTACATGACTCTTTTTGAATTATGTTTTTCTCAGGGTATATGCCCAGTAGTGGGATTGCTGGGTCCTATGGTAGTTCTATTTTTAGTCTTTTAAGGAGCCTCCATATTGTTCTCCATAGTGGCTGTATCAATTTACATTCCCACCAACAGGGCAAGAGGGTTCCCTTTTCTCCACACCCTCTCCAGGATTTATTATTTGTAGGTTTTTTGATGATGGCCTTTCTGACCGGTGTGAGATGATATCTCATTGTAGTTTTGATTTGCATTTCTCTAATGATTAATGATGTTGAGCATTCTTTCATGTGTTTGTTGGCAATCTGTATATCTTCTTTGGAGAAATGTCTATATAGGTCTTCTGCCCATTTTTGGATTGGGTTTTTTCTGTTTTTGATATTTAGCTGCATGAGTTGCTTGTATGTTATGGAGATTAATCCTTTGTCAGTTGCTTCATTTGCAAATATTTTCTCCCATTCTGAAGGTTGTCTTTTCGTCTTATTTATGGTTTCCTTTGCTGTGCACAAGCTTTTAAGTTTCATTAGGTCCCATTTGTTTATTTTTATTTTTATTTCCATTTCTCTAGGAGGTGGGTCAAAAAGGATCTTGCTGTGATTTATGTCATAGAGTGTTCTGCCTAGGTTTTCCTCCAAGAGTTTCATGGTCTCTGGCCTTACATTTAGGACTTTAATCCACTTTTAGTTTATTTTTTTGTATTGTGTTAGGGAGTGTTCTAATTTCATACTTTTATATGTACCTGTCCAGCTTTCCCAGCACCATTTATTCAAGATGCTGTCTTTTCTCCACTGTATATTCTTGCCTCCTTTATCAATGAAAAGGTGACCATATGTGTGTGGGTTTATCTCTGAGCTTTCTATCCTGTTCCATTGATCTATATTTCAGTTTTTGTGCCAGTACCATACTGGCTTGATTACTGTAGCTTTGTAGTATAGTCTGAAGTCAGGGAGCCTGATTCTTCCAGCTCCATTTTTCATTCTCAATATTTTTTTTTTTTTTTTGTCGTATGCGGGCCTCCCTCTGTTGTGGCTTCTCCCGTTGCAGAGCACAGGCTCCGGACGCGCAGGCTCAGCGGCCATGGCTCACGGGCCAGCCGCTCCGCAGCATGTGGGATCTTCCCGGACCGGGGCACGAACCCGTGTGCCCTGCATCGGCAGGCGAACACACAACCACTGCGCCACCAGGGAAGCCCCATTCTCAATATTGATTCGGCTATTCAGGGTCTTTTGGGTTTCCATACAAATTGTGAATTTTTTGTTCTAGTTCTGTAAAAAATGCCAGTGGTAGTTTGATAGGGATTGCTTTGAATCTGTAGATTGCTTTGTGTAGTAGAGTCATTTTCACAATGTTGATTCTTCCAATCCAAGAACATGGTATATCTCTCCATCTATTTGTACCACCTTTAATGTCTTTCATCAGTGTCTTATAATTTTCTGCATACAGGTCTTTTGTCTCCTTAGGTAGGTTTATTCCTAGATATTTTATTCTTTTTGTTGCAATGGTAAATGGGAGTGTTTTCTTAATTTCACGCTCAGATTTTTCATCATTAGGGCTGAACATTTTTTTTTTTTTTTTGTGGTATGCGGGCCTCCCTCTGTTGTGGCTTCTCCCGTTGCAGAGCACAGGCTCCGGACGCGCAGGCTCAGCGGCCATGGCTCACGGGCCAGCCGCTCCGCAGCATGTGGGATCTTCCCGGACCGGGGCACGAACCCGTGTGCCCTGCATCGGCAGGCGAACACACAACCACTGCGCCACCAGGGAAGCCCCATTCTCAATATTGATTCGGCTATTCAGGGTCTTTTGGGTTTCCATACAAATTGTGAATTTTTTGTTCTAGTTCTGTAAAAAATGCCAGTGGTAGTTTGATAGGGATTGCTTTGAATCTGTAGATTGCTTTGTGTAGTAGAGTCATTTTCACAATGTTGATTCTTCCAATCCAAGAACATGGTATATCTCTCCATCTATTTGTACCACCTTTAATGTCTTTCATCAGTGTCTTATAATTTTCTGCATACAAGTCTTTTGTCTCCTTAGGTAGGTTTATCCCTAGGTATTTGATTCTTTTTGTTGCAATGGTAAATGGGATTGCTTTCTTAATTTCACTTTCAGATTTTTCATTATTAGTGTATAGGAATGCAAGAGGTTTCTGTGCATTAATTTTGTGTCCTGCTACTTTACCAGATTCATTGATTAGCTCTAGTAGTTTTCTGGTAGCATCTTTAGGATTCTCTATGTATAGTATCATGTCATCTGCAAACAGTGACAGCTTTACTTCTTCTTTTCCAATGTGGATTCATTTTATTTATTTTTTTTCTCTGATTGCTGTAGCTAGAACTTCCAAAACTATGTTGAATAAGAGTGGTGAGAGTGGGCAACCTTGTCTTGATCCTGATCTTACTGGAAGTGGTTTCAGTTTTTCACCATTGAGGACGATGTTGGCTGTAGGTTTGTCATATATGACCTTTATTATGTTGAGGAAAGTTCCCTCTATGCCTCCTTTCTGGAGGGCTTTTATCATAAATGGATATTGAATTTTGTCGAAAGCTTTCTCTGCATCTATTGATATGATCATATGGTTTTTCTCCTTCAATTTGTTAATATGGTGTATCACGTTCATTGATTTGCATATATTGAAGAATCCTTGCGTTCCTGGGATAAATCCCACTTGATCATAGTGTATGATCTTTTTAATGTCCTGTTGGATTCTGCTTGCAAGTATTTTGTTGAGGATTTTTGCATGTATGTTCATCAGTAATATTGGCCTGTAGTTTTCTTTCTTTGTGACATAATTGTCTGGTTTTAATATCAGAGTGATGGTGGCCTCATAGAATGAAGTTGGTTGTGTTCCTCCCTCTGCTATATCTTGGAAGAGTTTGAGAAGGATAGGTGTTAGCTCTTCTCTAAATGTTTGATAGAATTTTCCTGTGAAGCCATATGGTCCTGGGCTTTTGTTTGTTCGAAGATTTTAAATCATAGTTTCAATTTCACTGCTTGTGATTGGTCTGTTCATATTTTCTCTTTCTTCCTGGTTCAGTCTCAGAAGGCTGTGCATTTCTAAGAATGTGTCCATCTCTTTCAGGTTGTCCATTTTATTGGCATAGAGGTGCTTGTAGTAAACTCTCATGATCCTTTGTATTGCTGCATTGTCAGTTGTTACTTCTCCTTTTTCATTTCTAATTCTATTAAGTCTTCTCCCTTTATTCTTGATAAGTCTGGCTAATGGTTTAACAATTTTGTTTATCTACCGAAAGAACTAGCTTTTAGTTTTATTGATCTTTGCTATCATTTCCTTCATTTCTTTTTCATTTACTTTTTTTTTCTGATATATGTATTGATTTTTGGTTTTTTTACATCTTTATTGGAGTATAACTGTTTTACAATCGTCTCTCAGTTTCTGCTTTACAACAAAGTGAATCAGTTATACATATACATATGTTCCCATATCTCTTCCCTCTTGTGTCTCCCTCCCTCCCACCCTCCCTATGCCACCCCTCTCAGTGGTCACAAAGCACAGAGGTGATCTCCCTGTGGCATGAAGCTGCTTCCCACTAGCTATCCACCCTACGTTTTGTAGTGAATATATGTCCATGCCACTCTCTCACTTCGTCACAGCTTACCCTTCCCCCTCCCCATATACTCAAGTCCATGCTCTAGTACGTCTGTGTTATATTCCTGTCCTACCCCTAGTCTCTTCATGACATTTTTTTCTTAGATTCCATATATATGTGTTAGCATACGGTATTTGTTTTCCTCCTTCTGACTTACTTCACAATGAATATTTTGGTACATGACTCTTTTTGAATTATGCTTTTCTCAGGGTATATGCCCAGTAGTGGGATTGCTGGGTCTTATTGTAGTTCTATTTGTAGTTTTTTAAGGAACCGCCATACTGTTCTCCATAGGGGATGTATCAATTTACATTCCCACCAGCAGTGCAAGAATGTTCCCTTTACTCCACACCCTCTCCAGCATTTATTGTTCCTACATTTTTTGATGATGGCCATTCTGACCGGTGTGAGATGATATCTCATTGTAGTTTTGATTTGCATTTCTCTAATGATTAATGATGTTGAGCATTCTTTCATGTGTTTGTTGGTAATCTGTATATCTTCTTTGGAGAAATGTCTATTTAGGTCTTCTGCCCATTTTTGGATTGGGTTGTTTGTTTTTCTGTTATTGAGCTGCATGAGTTGCTTATAAATTTTGGAGATTAATCCTCTTTTTAGTTGCTTCATTTGCTACTATTTTCTCCCATTCAGAGGGTTGTCTATTGGTCTTGTTTACGGTATCCTTTGCTGTGCAAAAGGTTTTAAGTTTCATTAGGTCACATTTGTTTATTTTTGTTTTTATTTCCATTTCTCTAGGACGTGGGTCAAAAAGGATCTTGGGGTGATTTATGTCATAGAGTGCTCTGCCTATGTTTTCTTCTAAGAGTTTGATAGTGTCTGGCCTTACATGTAGGTCTTTAACCCATTTTGAGTTTATTTTTGTGTATGGTGTTA
>NC_041234.1:42423855-42424979 GCF_002837175.3 Physeter macrocephalus | reverse complement strand
ATACAAGTTGTGAAATTTTTTGTTCTAGTTCTGTGAAAAATGCCAGTGGTAGTTTGATAGGGATTGCATTGAATCTGTAGATTGCTTTGGGTAGTAGAGTCATTTTCACAATGTTGATTCTTCCAATCCAAGAAAATGGTATATCTCTCATCTATTTGTATCATCTTTAATTTCTTTCATCAAAGTCTTAGAGTTTTCTGCATACAGGTCTTTTGTATCCTTAGGTAGGTTTATTCCTAGATATTTTATTCTTTTTGTTGCAATGGTAAATGGGAGTGTTTTCTTAATTTCACTCTCAGATTTTTCATCATTAGTGTATAAGAATGCCAGAGATTGCTGTGCATTAATTTTGTATTCTGCTACTTTACCAAATTCATTGATTAGCTCTATTAGTTTTCTGTTAGCATCCTTAGGATTCTCTATATATAGTGTCACGTCATCTGCAAACAGTGACAGCTTTACTTCTTCTTTTCTTTTCTTTTTTTAGCTTTATTTTATTTATTTATTTATTTTTTAACATCTTTATTGGAGTATAACTGTTTTACAATAGTGTGTTAGTTTCTCCTTTACAACAAAGTGAATCAGTTATACATATATATATGTTCCCATATCTCTTCCCTCTTGCGTCACCCTCCTTCCCACCCTCCCTATCCCATCCCTCTAGTTGGTCACAAAGCACAGAGGTGATCTCCCTGTGCTATGCGGCAGCTTCCCACTACCTATCTAATTTACATTTGGTAGTGCATATATGTCCCTGCCACTCTCTCACTTCGTCACAGCTTACCCTTCCCCCTCCCCACGTCCTCAAGCCCATGCTCTAGTAGGTCTGTGTTTTATTCCCATCCTACCACTAATCTCTTCATGACATTTTTTTTCTTAGATTACATATATATGTGTTAGCATACGGTATTTGTTTTCCTCCTTCTGACTTACTTCACTGTGTATGACAGACTCCAGATCTATCCACCTCATTACAAATAACTCAGTTTCATTTCTTTTTATGGCTGAGTAATATTCCATTGTATATATGTGCCACATCTTCTTTATCCATTCATCTGTTGATGGACAGTTAGGTTGCTTCCATGTCCTGGCTATTGTAAATAGAGCTGCAATGAACATTGGGG
>NC_041234.1:42420733-42422398 GCF_002837175.3 Physeter macrocephalus | reverse complement strand
TGTTTCTAAGTATTTTTTGATTTCCTCTTTGATTTCTTCAGTGATCACTTCATTATTAAGTAGTGTATTGTTTAGCCTCCATGTGTTTGTATTTTTACAGATCTTTTCCTGTAATTGATATCTAGTCTCATAGCGTTGTGGTCATAAAAGATACTTGATACAATTTCAATTTTCTTAAATTTACCAAGGCTACGTTTGTGACCCAAGATATGATCTCTCCTGGAGAATGTTCCATGAGCAGTTGAGAAAAATATGTATTCTGTTGTTTTTGGATGGAATGTCCTATCAATATCAATTAAGTCCATCTTGTTTAATGTATCATTTGAATCTTGTGTTTCCTTATTTTTTTTTTCATTTTGGATGATCTGTCCATTTGTGGGTGTGGTGTTAAAGTCGCCTACTATGATTGTGTTACTGTTGATTTCCCCTTTTATGGCTTTTATTATTTGCCTTATATATTGAGGTGCTCCTTTGTTGGGTGCATAAATATTTACAATTGTTATATCTTCTTCTTGGATTGATCCCTTGATCATTATGTAGTGTCCTTCTTTGACTCTTGTAATAGTCTTTGGTTTAGTCTATTTTGTCTAATATGAGAATTGGTACTCCAGCTTTCTTTTGATTTCCATTTGCATGTAATATCTTTTTCCATCCCCTCACTTTCACGCTGTATATGTCCCTAGGTCTGAAGTGGGTCTCTTGTAGATAGTGTATATATGGGTCTTGTTTTTGTATCCATTCAGCCAGTCTACGGCTTTTGGTTGGAACTTTTAATCCATTTACATTTAAGGTAATTATAGACATGTATGTTCCTATTACCATTTTCTTAATTGTTTTGGGTTTATTATTGTAGGTCTTTTCCTTCTCTTGTTTTTCTTGCCTAGCGAAGTTCCTTTAGCGTTTGTTGTAGAGCTGGTTTGCTGGTGCTGAATTGTCTTAGTTTTTGCTTGTCTGTAAAGCTTTTAATTTGTACATCAAATCTGAATGAGATTCTTGCTGTGTAGAGTAATCGTAGTTGTAGGTTTTTCTCTTTCATCACTTTAAATATGTCTTGCCACTCTTCTGCCTTGCAGAGTTTCTGCAGAAAGATCAGCTGTTAAGCTTATGCAGATTCTCTTATGTGTTACTTACTGTTTTTCCCTGGCTGCTTTTAATATGTTTTCTTTGTATTTAATTATTGAGAGTTTCATTAATATGTGTCTTGAAGTGTTTGTCCTTGGATTTATCCTGTATGGGACTCTGTGTGCTTCCTGGACTTGATTAACTATTTCCTTTCCCGTATTAGGGAAGTTTTCAATTATAATCTCTTCAAATATTTTCTCAGTCCCTTTCTTTTTCTCTTATTCTTCTGGGACACCTATAATTCGAATGTTAGTGCATTTAATGTTGTCCCACAGGTCTCTGACACTGTCCTCAATTCTTTTCATTCTTTCTTCTTTCTTCTGTTCTGCAGTTGTTATTTACACTATTTTATCTTCCAGGTCACTTCTCCATTCTTCTGCCTCAGTTATTCTGCTATTGATCCCTTCCAGAGTTTTTTTTTTTTTTTTTTTTTTTTTGCGGTATGCGGGCCTCTCACTGTTGTGGCCTCTCCCATTGCGGAACACCGGATGTGCGGTCTCAGCGGCCATGGCTCACGGGCCCAGCTGCTCTGCGGCATGTGGG
>NC_041234.1:42391224-42419395 GCF_002837175.3 Physeter macrocephalus | reverse complement strand
TATTGAGGTGCTCCTTTGTTGGGTGCATAAATATTTACAATTGTTATATCTTCTTCTTGGATTGATCCCTTGATCATTATGTAGTGTCCTTCTTTGACTCTTGTAATAGTCTTTGGTTTAGTCTATTTTGTCTAATATGAGAATTGGTACTCCAGCTTTCTTTTGATTTCCATTTGCATGTAATATCTTTTTCCATCCCCTCACTTTCACGCTGTATATGTCCCTAGGTCTGAAGTGGGTCTCTTGTAGATAGTGTATATATGGGTCTTGTTTTTGTATCCATTCAGCCAGTCTACGGCTTTTGGTTGGAACTTTTAATCCATTTACATTTAAGGTAATTATAGACATGTATGTTCCTATTACCATTTTCTTAATTGTTTTGGGTTTATTATTGTAGGTCTTTTCCTTCTCTTGTTTTTCTTGCCTAGCGAAGTTCCTTTAGCGTTTGTTGTAGAGCTGGTTTGCTGGTGCTGAATTGTCTTAGTTTTTGCTTGTCTGTAAAGCTTTTAATTTGTACATCAAATCTGAATGAGATTCTTGCTGTGTAGAGTAATCGTAGTTGTAGGTTTTTCTCTTTCATCACTTTAAATATGTCTTGCCACTCTTCTGCCTTGCAGAGTTTCTGCAGAAAGATCAGCTGTTAAGCTTATGCAGATTCTCTTATGTGTTACTTACTGTTTTTCCCTGGCTGCTTTTAATATGTTTTCTTTGTATTTAATTATTGAGAGTTTCATTAATATGTGTCTTGAAGTGTTTGTCCTTGGATTTATCCTGTATGGGACTCTGTGTGCTTCCTGGACTTGATTAACTATTTCCTTTCCCGTATTAGGGAAGTTTTCAATTATAATCTCTTCAAATATTTTCTCAGTCCCTTTCTTTTTCTCTTATTCTTCTGGGACACCTATAATTCGAATGTTAGTGCATTTAATGTTGTCCCACAGGTCTCTGACACTGTCCTCAATTCTTTTCATTCTTTCTTCTTTCTTCTGTTCTGCAGTTGTTATTTACACTATTTTATCTTCCAGGTCACTTCTCCATTCTTCTGCCTCAGTTATTCTGCTATTGATCCCTTCCAGAGTTTTTTTTTTTTTTTTTTTTTTTTTGCGGTATGCGGGCCTCTCACTGTTTCTCCATTGTATTTCTAAGATTTTGGATCATCTTTACTATCATTATTCTGAATTGTTTTTCAGGTAGACTGCCTATTTCATCTTCATTTATTAGGTGTGGTGGTTTTTTGCCTTGCTCCTTCATCTGCTGTGTGTTTCTCTGTCTTTTCATTTTGCTTAACTTACTGTGTTTGGGATCTCCTTTTTGCAGGCTGCAGGTTCGTAGTTCCCGTGTTTTTGGTAACTGTCCCCAGTGGGTAAGGTTGGTTTAGTGGGTGTGTAAGCTTCCTGGTGGAGGGGACTAGTGGCTGTGTTCTGGTGGATGAGGCTGGATTTTGTTTTTCTGGTGGGCAGGTTTACGTCTGGTAGTGTGTTTTGGAGTGTCTGTGGCCTTATTATGATTTTTGGCAACCTCTGTGGATGGGGTTATGTTCCTGTCTTGCTAGTTGTTTGGCATAGGGTGTCCCACACTGTAGCTTGCTGGTCGTTGAGTGGAGCTGGGTCTTAGCCTTGAGATGGAGATCGCTGGGAGATTCTTGCCATTTGATATTACGTGGAGCTGGTTAGTTGCATGTGGACTAGTGTCCTGAACATGGCTCTCCCACCTCAGTTGCACAGCTCTGACGCCTGGCTAGAGCACCAAGAGCCTGTCCTCCAGACGGCTCAGAATAAAAGTGAGAAAAAAAGAAACAAAGAAAGAAAGAAGATAAAATAAAATAAGATAAAATAAAGTAAAATAAAATAAAATAGTTATTAAATAAAAAATAATGTTATAAAAAAATTTAAGTAATAAAAAATAAAGAAAAAAATGGATGGAATGAGCCCTAGGAAAAATGGTAAAAGGAAAGCTATACAGACAAAATCACACACAGAAGCATACCCATAAACACTCACAAAAAGAGGAAAAGGGAAAAAATATATATATATATCATTGCTCCCAAAGTCCACCTCCTCAATCTGGGAAGATTCATTGTCTATTCAGGTATTCCACAGATGCAGGGTACATCAAGTTGATTGTGGAGATTTAATACACTGCTCCTGAGTCTGCTGGGAGAAATTTCCCTTTCTCTTTTTTGTTCCCACAGCTCCCGGGTTTCAGCTTTGAATTGGGACCCGCCTTGGCCTGTAGGTCTCCTGAGGGCGTCTCTTCTTTGCTCAGGCAGTACAGGGTTAAAGGAGCCACTGATTCAGGGGCTCTGGCTCACTCACGCCAGGGGAAGGGAGAGGTACGGAGTGCAGGGCGAGCCTGCGGTGGCAGAGGCCAGCGTGACGTTGCACCAGCCTGAGGCTCACTGTGCTTTTTCCTGGGGAAGTTGTCCCTGGATCACGGGACCCTGGCAGTGGTGGGCTGCACAGGCTCCCAGGTGGGGAGGTGTGGCTAGTGAACAATCCTTGCACACAGGCTTCTTCGTGGCTGCAGCAGCAGACTTAGCGTCTCATGCCCGTCTCTCTGGTCCACACTGATAGCCGCAGTTCGCGCCCGTCTCTGCTGCTCATTTAAGCAGCACTCTTAATCCCCTCTCCTCGCACACCAGGAAGTGAAGAGGCAAGAAAATATCTCTTGTCTCATCGGCTCCTCCAGACTTTTTCCCGGACTCCCTCCCAGCTAGCTGTGGCGCACTAGCCCCCTTCAGGCTGTGTTCACGAAGCCAACCCCATTCCTCTCCCTGGGATCTGACTGAAGCCAAACCCCCAGCTCCCAGCCCCCGCCTGTCCTGGCAGGTGAGCAGACAAGCCTCTCGGGCTGGTGAGTGATGGTCCTCACCAAACCTCTGTGAGGGAATCTCTCCACTTTTCCCTCCACACCCCCGTTGCTGCGCTCTCCTTAGTGGCTCCGAAGCTCCCCCACTCCGCCACCCACAGTCTCTGCCCGCGAAGGGGCTTCCTAGTGTTTGGAAACCTTTTCTCCTTCATAGCTCCCTCCCACTGCTGCTGGTCCCGTCCCTATTCTTTGTCTCTGTTTTTTCTTTTTTATTTACCCTACCCAGGTACATGGGGAGTTTCTTGCCTTTTGGGAGGTCTGAAGTCTTCTGCCAGCGTTCAGTAGGTGTTCTGTAGGAGTTGTTCCACATTTAGATGTATTTCTGATGTATCTGTGGGGAGGAAGGTGATATCCGTGTCCTATTCTTCCACCATTTTGAAGCTCCTCCCCTGCTTTTAACATTTGTCCTAGTTTTCTGTCTATCTGTTGTTTTCTTTTTAGTATAGTTTTCAGCACTTGTTACCATAGGTGGATTTGTTTTTTCGTTTGCGTGCTCTCTTATCTGTTTCTTTCTTCCTTTTTTTATTACTTAAAAAAATTTAATAATTATTTTTTATTTTAATAACTTTATTTTACTTTATTTTAGTTTATTTTAGTTTATGTTCTTCTTTTGTTCTTTCTTTCTTTTCTCCCTTTTATTGTGAGCCATGTAGATGACAGGCACTTCATTCTCCAGCCAGGTGTCAGGGCTGAGCCTCTGAGGTGGGAGAGCCAAGTTCAGGACACTGGTCCACAAGAGACTTCCGAACTGCACGAAGTATCAAACGGCAAAAGTCTCCAAGCGATCTCCATCTCAAGGCCAAGACCCAGCTCCACTCAACGATCAGCAAGCTACATTGCTGGACACCCTATGCCAAACAACTGACAAGACAGGAATACAGCCCCATCCATTAGCAGAGAGGCTGCCAAAAATCACAATAAGTCTGCAGACACCCCACAACACACTACCAGATGTGGACTTGCCCAACAGAAAGACAAGATCCAGCCTCATCCACCAGAGCACAGGCACCAGTCCCCTCCACCAGAAAGCCTACAAAACGAACTGAACCAACCTTAGCCACTGAGGACAGTCACCAAAAACACAGGAACTACAAACCTGAAGCCTGCAAAAAGGAGACCCCAAACACAGTAAGTTAAGCCAAATGAGAAGACAGAGAAACACACAGCAGATGAAGGAGCAAGGCAAAAACCCACCAGATCTAACAAATGAAGGGGAAATACGCAGTCTACCTGAAAAAGAATTCAAAATAATGATCATAAAGATGATCTAAAATCTTGGAAATACAATGGAGAATATAAAAGAAACATTTAACAGGGACCTGGAAAAACTAAAGAGGTAACAAACAGTGAGGAACAACACAATAAATGAAATTTAAAATTCTCCAGAGGGATCAATAGCACAATAACTGAGGCATAAGAACAGATAAGTGACTTGGAAGATAAAATAGTGGAAATAACTGCTGCAGAGTAGAATAAAGAAAAAAGAATGAAAAGAATTAAGGAAAGTCTCAGAGACCTCTGGGACAACAATAAACGCACCAACATTCGAATTATAGGAGTCCCAGAAGCATAAGAGAAAAAGAAAGGGACTGAGAAAATATTTAAAGGATTACAGTTGAAAACTTCCCTAATATAGGAAAGGAAATAGTTAATCAAGTCCAGGAAGCACAGAGAGTCCCATACAGGATAAATGCAAGGAGAAAAACGACAAGACACATATTAATCAAACTAACAAAAATTAAATACAAGGAAAAAATATAAAAAGCAGCAAGGGAAAAAAAACAAATAACACACAAGGGAATCCCCATAAGGTTAACAACTGAACTTTCAGCAGAGACACTGTAAGCCAGAAGGGAGGGGCAGTACATATTTAAAGTGATAAAGGAGAAAAACCTACAACCAAGATTACTCTACCCAGCAAGGATATCATTCAGATTTTTTTTTTTTTTGCGGTACACGGGCCTCTCGCTGCTGTGGCCCCTCCCGTTGCGGAGCACAGGCTCCGGACGCGCAAGCTCAGCGGCCATGGCTCACGGGCCCAGCTGCTCCGCGGCATGTGGGATCTTCCCGGACCGGGGCACGAACCTGTGTCCCCTGCATCGGCAGGCGGACTCTCAACCACTGAGCCACCAGGGAAGCCCTATCATTCAGATTTGACAGAGAAATTAAAAGCTTTACAAACTAGCAAAAGCTAAGAGAATTCAGCACCACCAAACCAGCTCTACAACAAACGCTAAAGGAACTTTTCTAGGCAGGATACACAAGAGAAGGAAAAGACCTACAGTACCCAAAACAATTAAGAAAATGGTAATAGGAACACACATATCAATAATAACCTTAAATGTAAAGGGATTAAATGCTCCAACCAGAAGGCATAGACTGGCTGAATGGATACAACAACCGTACACATATATATGCTGTTTAAAAGGGACCCACTTCAGACCTAGGGACACATACGTACTGAAAGTGAGGGGACGGAAAAAGATATTCCATACAAATGGAAATCAAAAGAAAGGTGGAGTAGCAATTCTCATATCAGAGAAAATAGACATTAAAACAAAGACTATTACAAGAGACAAAGAAGGACACTACATAATGATCAAAGCATCAATGTAAGAAGAAGATATAACAATATTACAAATATATGCACCCAACATAGGAGGACCTCAATACATAAGGCAAATATTTACAGCGATAAAATGGGAAATAGACAGTAACACAATCATAGGGGATTTTAACACCCCACTTTCACTAATAGATCATCCAAAGTGAACTTAAATAAGGAAACACAAGCTTTAAATGATACATTAAACAAGATGGACTTAGTCGATATTTATAGGAAATTCCATCCTAAAAAAACAGAATACACATTCTTCTCAAGTGCTCATGGAACATTGTACAGTATAGATCCTATCTTGGGTCACAAATCAAGCCTTGGTAAATTTAGGAAAATTGAAATCATATCAAGCATCTTTTCCCGAAAACAATGCTATGAGACTAGATATCAATTACAGGAAGAAATTTGTAAAAAATACAAACACATGGAGGCTAAACAATACACTACTAAATAACCAAGAGATTGCTGAAGAAGTCAAAGAAGAAATCAAAAAATACCTAGAAACAAATGAGAATGAAAACGCGATGACCCAAAACCTATGGGATGCAGCAAAAGCAGTTCTAAGAGGGAAGTTTATACGAATACATTCCTACCTTAAGAAACAAGAAAAATCTCAATTAAACTACCTAAACGTACACCTAGAGCAATTAAAGAAAAAAGAAGAAAAAAACTCCAAAGTTACCAGAAGGAAATTAATCATAAAGATCAGATCAGAAATAAATGAGAAAGAAATGAAGGAAACGATAGCAAACACCAATAAAACTAAAAGCTGGTTCTTTGAGAAGATAAACAAAATTGATAAACCATTAGCCAGACTCATCAAGAAAAAAAGGGAGACGACTCAAATCAATAGAATTACAAATGAACAATGAGAAGTAACAACTGACACTGCAGAAATACAAAGGATAATGAGAGTTTACTACAAGCAACTCTATGCCAATAAAATGGACCATCTAGAAGAAATGGGCAAATTCTTAGAAATGCACAAGCTTCCGAGACTGAACCAGGACGAACTATGAACAGACCAATCACAAGCACTGAAATTGAAACTGTGATTAAAAATCTTCCAACAATCAAACGCCCAAGACTAGACGGTTTCACAGGCGAATTCTATCAAACATTTAGAGAAGAGCTAACACCTATCCTTCTCAAACTTGTCCAAAAGATAGCAGAGGGAAGAACACTCCCAAACTCATTCTGTGAGGCCACCATCACCCTGATACCAAAACCAGACAAAGATGTCACAAGGAAAGGAAACTACAGGCCAATATCTCTGATGAACATAGATGCAAAAATCCTCAACAAAATACTAGCAAACAGAATCCAACAGCACATTAAAAGGATCATACACCATGACCAAGTGGGGTTTATCCCAGCAATGAAAGGATTGTTCAATATTCGCAAATCAATCAATGTGATACACCATATTAAAAACTGAATGTGAAAAACCATATGATCATCTCAATAGACGCAGAGAAAGCTTTTGACAAAATTCAACACTGATTTATGATAAAAAACCCTGCAGAAAGTAGGCATAGAGGGAAATTTCCTCAACATAATAAAGGCCATATATGACAAACCCTCAGCCAACATCATCCTCAATGGTGTAAAAGTGAAACCATTTCCACTAACATCAGGAACAAGACAACATTGCCCACTCTCATCACTGTTATTCAAAATAGTTTTGGAGGTTTTAGCCACAGCAATCCGAGAAGAAAAAGAAATAAAAGGAATCCAAATCGGAAAAGAAGAAGTAAAGCTGTCACTGTTTGCAGATGACATGATACTATACATAGAAAATCCTACAGATGCTACCAGAAAACTATTAGAGCTCATCAATGAATTTGGTAAAGTAGCAGGATACAAAATTAATGCACAGAAATTTCTTGCATTACTATACACTAATGATGAAAATCTGAAACAGAAATTAAGCAAACATTCCCATTGACCATTGCAAAAAAAAAGAATAAAATATCTAGGAATAAACCTACCCAAGAAGAGAAAAGACCTGTATGCACAAAACTCTAAGACACTGATGAAAATAATGAAAGATGTTACAAACAGATGGAGAGATATACCATGTTCTTTGATTGGAAGAATCAACATTGTGAAAATGACTCTACTACACAAAGCAATCTAAAATTTCAATGCAATCCCTATTAAACTACCAATGGCATTTTTTACAGAACTAGAACAAAAAATTTCACAATTGGTATGGAAACACAAAAGACCTCGAATAGCCAAAGCAATCTTGACAACGAAAAATGGAGCTGGAGGTATCAGGCTCCCTGACTTGAGACTATACAAAGCTACAGTAATCAAGACAGTATGGTACTGGCACAAAAACAGAAATATAGATGAATGGAACAGGATAGAAAGCTCAGAGGTAAACCCACACACATATGGTCACCTTATCTTTGATAAAGTAGGCAATAATATACAGTGGGGAAAAGACAGCTTCTTCAATAAGTGGTGATGGAAAAACTGGACAGGTACATGTAAAAGTATGAAATTAGAATACTCCCTAATACCATACACACAAAAAAAACCTCAAAATGGATGAAAGACCTAAATGTAAGGCCAGACACTATCAAACTCTTAGAGGAAAACATAGGCAGAACACTCTATGACATAAATCACAGCAAGATCCTTTTTGACCCACCTCCTAGAGAAATGGAAATAAAAACAAAAATAAACAAATGGGACCTAATGAAACTTAAAAGCTTTTGCACAGCAAAAGATATCATAAACAAGACCAAAAGCAACCCTCAGAATGGTAGAAAATAGTTGCAAATGGAGCAATTGACAAATGATTAATCTCCGAAATGTATAAGCAACTCATGCAGCTCAATAACAAAAAAACAAACAACCCAATCCAAAAATGGGCAGAAGAACTAAATAGACATTTCTCCAAAGAAGATATACAGATTGCCAACAAACACATGAAAGAATGCACAACATCATTAATCATTAGAGAAATGCAAATCAAAACGACAATGAGATATCATCTCACACCGGTCAGAATGACCATTGAGGTGGATGGACCTGGAGTTTGTCAAACAGTGTGAAGTAAGTCAGAAGGAGAAAAACAAATACCGTATGCTTACACATATATATGGAATCTAAGAAAAAAAAATGACATGAAGAGCCTAGTGTGGACAGGAATAAAACACAGACCTACTAGAGCATGGTCTTGTGGATATGGGGAGGGGGAAGGGTAAGCTGTGACGAATTGAGAGAGTGGCATGGACATATATACACTACCAAACGTAGGGTGGATAGCTAGTGGGAAGCAGCTGCATGGCACAGGGAGATCAGCTAGGTGGTTTGTGATCACCTAGAGGGGTGGGATAGGGAGGGTGGGAAGGAGGTAGATGCAATAGGGAAGAGATATGGGAACATATGTATATGTATAACTGATTCACTTGGTTGTAAAGCAGAAACTAACACACCATTGTAAAGCAATTATACTCCGATAAAGATGTTAAAAAAATAAAATAATATAAAAAAATAAATAAATAAATATTTTTTTAAAAAATGAAACAACTAATACTCAACTTTCTTTGGGTTATTTGTATGGAAATATGTTAATATAAACATTTCAGACATTACATGAAATTTATATCAATCTTATATGTTCTGATGTAATGTTATAAGTCATAATTCTACTTATTACTTTAAAATGTATACATGTGGGCTTCCCTGGTGGCGCAGTGGTTGAGAATTCACCTGCCAATGCAGGGGACGTGGGTTCGTGCCCCGGTCTGGGAAGATCCCACATGCCGTGGAGCGGCTGGGCCTGTGAGCCGTGGCTGCTGAGCCTGTGTGTCCGGAGCCTGTGCTCCGCAACGGGAGAGGCCACAACAGTGAGAGGCCCGTGTACTACCAAAAAAAAACAATGCATATCTCAGAAATAACTAAATTTCCTTGTCAGTTGCATTATTATTAACTTTCATCAAATCTTTAACCGTGATCATTTTTAAGTCTTTTGTCATTTACAGACAGTTCTGGGTATACTCTGAGGCTTTTGCAAAAATGTTCCTATAAAAGTGTTTCATCTTCAAGGAATTCATGGAAAAGACTCTGACAAGTACAGGTTTCTGGTAACTGACTATACTGCTGAACTGAATGAATAAGCATTTACAGAACTCTAATGGAAAACTGATGAATTCATAAAAGTGCTAACAAAAGATCAAGATGAAAAAAAATTAACTACATGGGACTGAGTGAACTGATGAGGATGAGTATCATTTTTGTGACTTTCTGTTTGAATAAAAAAAAAAAAACCCAGAAGGACTCAGAGGCCAAAAATATACAAATCAATTGTCACTGCAAAGTAAAGGAGCTGTTACAGTAGAAGACTACTGGACTGAATGTCAATATTATGACATAGTATGAGTGTGTTTTGTGTTTGGTAATTGCAATCATTGTTGCTTTGTTGTGGTCATCCATTTACAATGCTTGGTGTCTGTTTACCTCTTGTAAAAATAAAATATAGTGTGTGTGTGTGTGTGTGTGTGTATAAAAATTAATTAATTAATTAATTAATTTAAAAAACTTTTCTGGGCTTCCCTGGTGGCGCAGTGGTTGAGAGTCCGCCTGCCGATGCAGGGCACACGGGTTTGTGCCCCGGTCTGGTAAGATCCCACATTCCGCGGAGTGGCTGGGCCCGTGAGCCATGGCTGCTGAGCCTGTGCGTCTGGAGCCTGTGCTCCGCAATGGGAGAGTCCACAACAGTGAGAGGCACATGTACCACAAAACAAAACAAACAAACAAAAAATCTTCTAACAAACAAAACCCAGAACCAGATGGCTTCACAGGCAAATTCTATCAAATATTTAGAGAAGAGCTAACACCTATCCTTCTCAAACTCTTCCAAAATATAGCAGAGGGAGAAACACTCCCCAACTCATTCTATGAGGCCACCTGATACCGAAATCAGAGAAAGATGTCACAAAGAATGAAACCTACAGGCCAATATCACTGATGAACATAGATGCAAAAATTCTCAACAGAATACAAGCAAACAGAATACAACAGCACATTAAAAGGATCATACAACATGATCAAGTGGGGTTTATGCTAGGAATGCAAGGATTCTTCAATATACGCAAATCAATCCATGTGAAAAACCATATTAAGAAACTGAAGGATAAAACCATATGGTCATATCAGTAGATGCAGAAAAATCTTTCAACAAAATTCAACACCTTTTTATGATAAAAAACCCTCCACAAAGTAGGCATAGAGGGAACTTACCTCAAGAATTAGGCATAGAGGAAACTTACCTCAACATAAAAAAGGCCATATATGACAAACTCACAGCCAACAGCGTTCTCGATGGTGAAAAACTGGAACCATTTCCACTAAGATCAGTAACAAGATAAGGTTGCCCATTCTCACCACTATTATTTAACCTAGTTTTGGAAGTTTTAGCCACAGCAATCAGAGAAGAAAAAGAAATGAAATGTATCCAAATTGGAAAAGAAGAAGTAAAGTTGTCACTGTTTGCAGATGACATGATAGTATACATAGAGAATCCTAAAGATGCTACCAGAGAACTACGAGAGCTCATCAATGAATTTGGTAAAGTAGCAGGATACAAAATTAATGCACAGAAATCTCTTGCATTCCTATACACTAACGATGAAAAATCTGAAAGAGAAATTAAGGAAACACTCCCATTTACCACTGCAACAAAAGGAATAAAATACCTAGGAATAAACCTACCTAAGGAGGCAAAAGACCTGTATGCAGAAAACTATAAGACACTGATGAAAGAAATTAAAGAGGATACAAACAGATGGAGAGATATACCATGTTCTTGGATTGGAAGGATCAACATTGTGAAAATGACTACACAACCCAAAGCAATGTACAGATTCAATGCAATCCCTATTAAACTATCAATGACATTTTTCACAGAACTAGAATAAAAAATTTCACAGTCTGTATAGAAATACAAAAGACCCCCAATAGCCAAACCAATCTTGAGAAAGAAAAACGGAGCTGGAGGAAGCAGGCTCCCTGACTTCAGACTAAACTACAAAGCTACAGTAATAAGGACAGTATGGTATGGGCACAAAAACATAAAAATAGATCAGTGGAACAGGATAGAAAGCCCAGAGATAAACCCACACACATATGGTCACCTTATCTTTGATAAAGGAGGCAAGAATATACAATAGAGAAAAGACAGCCTCTTTAATATGTGGTGCTGGGAAAACTGCACAGGTACATGTAAAAGAATGAAATTAGAATTCTCCCTAACACCATACACAAAAATAAACTCAAAATGGATTAAAGACCTAACTGTAAGGCCAGACACTATCAAACACTTAGAGGAAAACAGGCAGAACACTCTATGATATAAATCACAGCAAGATCCTTTTTGACCCACTTCCTAGAGAAATGGAAATATAAACAAAAATAAACAAATGGGACCTAAAGAAACTTAAAAGCTTTTGCACAGCAAAGGAAACCATAAACAAGACAAAAAGACAACCCTCAGAATGGGAGAAATTATTTGCAAATGAAGCAACTGACAAAGGATTAATCTCCAAACTTTACAAGCAGCTCATGCAGATCAATATGAATAAAACAAACAACCCAATTAAAAAATGGGCAGAAGACCTAAATAAGCATTTCTCCAAAGAAGATATACAGATTCCCAACAAACACACGAAAGGATGCTCAACATCACTACTCATTAGAAAAATGCAAATCAAAACTACAATGTGGTATCACCTCACACCAGTCAGAATGACCATCATCAAAAATCTACAAACAATAAATGCTGGAGAGAGTGTGGAGAAAAAGGAACCCTCTTGCACTGTTGGTGGGAATGTAAATTGATATAGCCACTATGGAGAACAGTATGGAGGTTCCTTAAAAAACTAAAAGCAGAACTACCATATGACCCAGCAATCCCACTACTGGGCATATACTCTGAGAAAACCGTAATTCTAAAAGAGTGATGTACCACATTGTTCATTGCATCTCTATTTACAATAGTCAGGACATGGAATCAACCTAAGTGTTCATCAACAGATGAATGGATAAAGAAGAGGCAGCACATATATACAATGGAATATTACTCAGCCATACAAAGAAATGAAATTGAAGTATTTGTAGTGAGGTGGATGGACCTAGAGACTGTTATACAGTGTGAAGTAAGTCAGAATGTGTAAAACAAATACCCTATGTTAGCACATGTATATGGAATCTAAAAAATAAAATGGTTCTGAACAACCTAGGGCCAAGACAGGAATAAAGACGCAGACGTACAGTATGGACCTTAGGACACTGGGAGGGGGAAGGGTAAGCTATGCCGAAGCAAGAGAGTGGCATGTACATATATACACTACCAAAGGTAAAATAGATAGCTAGTGGGAAGCAGCTGCATGGCACAGGGAGATCAGCTCAGTGCTCTGTGACCATCTACAGGGGTGGGTTAGGGAGGATGGGAGGAAGATGCAAGAGGGAGGAGATATGGGGATATATGTATATGTATAGCTGATTCACTTTGTTATAAAGCAGAAACTAACACACCATTGTAAAGCAATTATAGCCCAATAAAAATGTTAAAATAAAAGAAAACAACATAAATGTATTATCTTTCAGTTCTGTAGATCAGCAGTCTGACACTAGTCTCACTGAACTAAAGTCAACGTGTTGGCAGGACTCTTTTGTTTTCTGGAGGTTCTAATGTAGAATCTGTTTCCTTGACTTTTCCAGTTTGTAGAGACCACTTGCATTCTTTGGCTGTAGCCCCCTCCCTCTATCTTCAAAGACAGTAACAGCAAGTGGATTCCTTCTCAAATGTCGTCATTCTGACCTCCTTTTCTTCCTCCTTCCTCCACTTATAAAGGCCCTGTGATGACATTGGGCCTATGTGGATATTCCAGGAAATATCTTCCTATTGTAGGATCATCTGATTAGCAGCCTTAATTCCATCTGCAACTTTAATTTCCCTTTGCCCTGTAATATTCTCAGGTTCCAGGGGTTAGGACATGAAAATTTTGGGGGGCCCATTATTCTACCTACCATATCCATTTTAGCTATGAATTCCCCAAGGGCTAAGCCATGTCTGATTTATCTTTACAACCCCCCACCCTGCACTCCTCCCTCCAGCCATGTGTCTCGCCCAGAGTGGGCGCTCATCAGTAATTAAGCAAACACATGTTATAACCTGTCATGTTTACCAGATCTCTCACTTTTCAGAGAACAGAACCTTCCATAAGTCTAACCTAAATTTTACGTGCTTTGCTACCCTAATTGGACTGATGCCAGGTCCTGTGGTGCCTCAACCCTTTTGCTATTTTTCCCTGGCTAGTGAGATCTAACTTGAAACAAACTGATAACTAGCCATGCCAATGCAGCCACATAGCAGGGACAGGTAGCCAGGTCTCCTAGAATGGTTGTCCCATTCTTGAGACAGGGCTTCTTCCTGTTCCTTGTAGGTTAGATCTTTAAAGCCTCTGCCATCTGTGCTGCAGGGGCAAGTAGGAGAGTGAATACTCCCCGCAGGAAGACCATCCTCCTTCAGGGTGCCCTCCCAGGCACCCGTCCTTTGATCTAGTCAGGACTGCCTGCCCCATTCACCTAACTGTTCTTCAGTAGCCTTCTGTATGTGTGAGAGTGTGGGTCTTGTATCTTGGGAGTTTGTCCCCTACATTCTGTTCAGAGCTGTGCATGTGAAAAGGGCTCTGTAAACCCAGAATCTGGCCCCAAACCATTTTTGCAAACTCTATTCCTCCTGTTACCTGAGACTACTCTCTATTTCCCCAAAATGGCATAAATGAACCCATCACCTTGTCTTTCCCTATGCCATTCCTTCTGCCAAGAATGCCTGACTTTCTCTCTCCATACTGCCCTCTCTTTCTTAAACTACACACACACCACCACTACCACCACCACATCTATTCATCTTTCAAAGCCCAGTTAAAATGGTTCCTTCTCTGTGAAATTTTCCTTACCACCTTGTTGAAATGTATCCCTCCTTCCTCTCCATCCTCCCAGCAGTTTGTAATTCTATTTAGCATGGACTCCATTTTCCCTTGTGTCCTGGTTGTTTGCTTACTCATCTACTTCCCCACTGGCTGGTAAATATCTTTGGGGTTTATTCACCTTGGTGTCTCACCCATCACCCACTCCACTTCCACCCACCACCCCAGCCTTACCTCCATCACATAATACCTAGCACCAAATTTGTGGTCAGTCATTGTTTACTCAGCAAATGAATGACTCTCTCATCTTTTCCCTGGTACCATGGAAGGCTCAGGACAAATCTTGGTCCATGTGTTGCAAAGTCTTCCTGCTTCCACGACCCCTGTCCTCCTCACTCCCAATTCCACACACATACTTTGGCCCTTGTGCTCTTTTCTATACTCATCCTCTCTGTAGCCCAAAGGCCCAAAATTGCATCACTTACATGACTATTGGACTATACTCATATACTTGCCAAATAATGAAGCTGGAAGAGATTTTAGGGAACCCCCCCATCTGCTACCCAGTTCACAAAAGGAACTGAGGAACTGAGACTCACAGAGGGCAAAGGATTTGCCCAAGCACCTTCATCGTATTTACCAAGTTAGAACTGAATCCCTGAAAGGTTTTCAGATTTCTAAGTTCATTTTGCTTTGCACACAGCTACTATCACTTAGCCGTGCATGGAAAAGTGGGTAAACGGTGCCACACAGTGGCTGAGAGGCTTAGCTTCATCTACCAGCCTTGTTCCTCGAAAGTGGAATTCCCAGCCACATCCCGCTCTTCCTTTCTCCCCTGAAGGATGAGGGAACAGGGAGGTCACCTTCCAGGGATAATCCACAGGATATTCACATAGCCCCACCCTCTGTAGGCAAGGAACAGGACACAAACATTATTCTACATCTTTATCAGGAAAGGTGGGGAAGTGGAGCCACAGGCATCTTGGGAGCTAGAGAGTCGGCCTTCCTGGAGGGACTTGGAAGAAGCAATTCAGGCTTTCCTTCCCTGATCCCAGGGCTTTTACTGCTGGGCTGGCTATTAACCAAATGTTTCTTTGCCACATCTGGCCTGATAAGGATTGGCTTAACATCCTGGCACAGGCCTCCCTATCCAGAATTCCAGAATTTGCAGATTTGAATACCCCGGGCTCAGGGCTGGAGAGGTGGACATTCCCAGATTCTTTTTCTTTCTCTTTCTTTCTTTCTTTCATTCTTTCTTTCTTCTTTCTTCCTTTCTTTCTTTCATTGATGTATAATTGACTTACAATATTATATTATTTTCAGGTGTACAACATAGTGACTCAATACTTTTATTAACTTGATCAATACTTTTAATTATTGATCACCACAATTCTAGTTACCATCTGTCAGCATACAAAGCTTTTACAATATTATTGACTATATTCCTAATCTTGATTTATGTATTTTATAACTGGAAGTTTGTACCTCTTAATCTCCCCCACCTATTTCACTCATCTCCCCACTCCCCTCCCCTCTGGCAACCACTAGATTTTTCTTTGTATCTATGAGTCTGCTTCTGGTTTGTTATGTTTATTCATTTGTTTTGTATTTGAGATTCCACCTATAAGTGAAATTATGTGTTGTCTTTCTCTGCCTGACTTATTTCACTTAGCATCATACCTTCAAGGAACATTTATGTTGTCACAAATGGCAAGATTTCATTCTTTTTTAATGACCAAGTAATAGTCCATGACAAACACACACACAACATCTTCTTTATCCATCTATCTATCATTGGACATTTAGGTTGTTTTCATATCTTGGCTATTATAAATAATGCTATGAACATAGGAGTGCATATATCTTTTGGAATTAGTGAATACCCAGAAGTTAAATTGGTGGATTAATTCTATTTTTATTTCATAGGGGAACCTCCATACCATTTTCCACAGTGGCTGTACCAATTTACGATCCCTCCAACAGCGCACGAGTGCTCCCTTTTCTCCACATCCTTGCCAGTACTTGTTATTTGTCGTCTTTTTGATCATAGCCATTCTGACAGGTGAGATTTTCACTTGCATTTATCTGATGATTAGTGATGCTGAGCATTTTTTCATGTGTCTGTTGGCCATCTGTATGTCTTTTTTGGAAAAATGTCTATTCAAGTCCTCTGCCTATTTTTAAATTAGGTTGTTTGTTTTTTTGATGTTGAGTTATATGAGTTATTTGTATATTTTGGATATTAACTTGTTTTCAGATATATTGTTTGCAAATATCTTCTCCTATTCATTGGGCTGCCTTTTTGTTTTGTTGATAGTTTCCTTCACTGTGTAAAAGCTTTCTAGCTTGATGTAGTCCCACTAGTTTATTTTTTGCTTTTGTTTACCTTGCCTGAGGACACATATGCAAAAAATATTGCTAAGACCAATGTCAAAGAGCATACTGCCTATATTTTCTTCTAGGAGTTTTATGTTTTCGGGTCTTACATTCAAGTCTTTAATTCCTTTTTTTTTTTTTTTTTTTTTTTGTGGTATGCGGGCCTCCCTCTGCTGCGGCCTCTCCCGTTGCGGAGCACAGGCTCCGGACGCGCAGGCCCAGCGGCCATGGCTCACGGGCCCAGCCGCTCCGCGGCACGTGGGATCCTCCCAGACCGGGGCACGAACCAGGTTCCCCTGCATCGGCAGGCGGACGCGCAACCACTGCGCCACCAGGGAAGCCCTTTAATTTCTTTTGAGTTTATTTTTGTATATGGTGTGAGAAAGTAGTCCCAGATTCTTTCAATAGCGGTTTAAACAAGCTAGTTTGGAGGTTAAGAAACTAGTCCTTTCCCCCTTTGGATACAGAACTATACCCTAGTTAACATCCCAAAACTTTTTTGGTCCAGTTCCTAGGAGGAATCTTCTACATTACAGGTCAGAGGAAAGGGAGGTTTAGTTTCAGGCAAAAGAGGGAAAGGGGGACAGGTTTTGTGTCATCTGCCAAGAACTGACAGCATGCCTCATCTGGGAATGGAGATTCTTGGAAGTTTAGGAAACAAGAAGCTCCCTAGGGCTGAACCTTGGCCAGGGCCACCTGCTTGGCCCCTCCAATGAGCCATCATCTTTGACCCTCAGCTGGTCTATGGCTGGATGCCAGGGTAGAAGGAAAAATGGGGTGGAGTTGGGCTGCTAGGAAAATGAGGCCTGGCCCTAGCCTAGTTCCAGAATGAAATTAGGGGCAGGTGACTATAAATCAGGCAGGAGCTCTGGGATAAATGAATCTTTCTTCATTCCTCTCTCACCTGAGTTTCAGGTTCCAGGAATCTGTGCAAAGTATGGGATCCTGAGTGAGCTGATTGCTGGCAGTCTGGGGAAGGGAAGGGATCCCTAGAAAGCTGGGTCAGGGGCAGAAACGATAATAATTGATGGAAAATAGAGAACACTTGGTGGTGACAGGGACTTAGGCATGGAGTGAAGCATATTTTATGGGCGGGGGTGGAAGTTATGCAGCCAAATGATATTTAAATGAAATGACCTTGAAAAGTGATATCTTGGTTGGCTTGAAACTTCTAGGAACAGAGCAAGACACCCTTCCCCAAGCCAAGGAATCAGGCCACAATTTCCTCTTCCATCTACCCCCCTTCCTCAGGCCTGGAGCACAAGATGCCATTGTCCCCTGGAGTTGTCCCTCCACCCCAGAGGGGTGCTGATTCTGGAGCTGGGATGATTCTAACACATTGTCTAAGCCTTTTATATCCATGGAGTATTCCATACACTTTAACTACCTTTCAACATCTAACACTCAATTAGAACACAGGGGTAATTTGACCATGACAAGTTACTACCTAGATGGCCATCTAATTAGCACCCCATAGCTCTGTGATGTTGGCAGGGCAGGGAGAGTTACCTCCATTTTACAGATGAGGAACTGAGATTCAAAGAGATGAAGCTAATTGCCTCAGGATCTCAGTGCTGGAGGGATCTAACATCACTCTAGTCAAAATCACCTTTTGATGCTTAAATCCCAACTCCACCCTCCACCCCCCACACCCAGCCAATGCCCATGTCCAATAACTGGGTAGCAGTACTTGAACACCTCTAGCAACTTGCAAATAACTCTGATCTGAGTTGAGGCAGGCTTTGTCAAAAGCCCACAGACTATTAGTATGGGGCCAAGGTTTAGGCTGAGTTTAGAGAAGAGCTTGCACCTGAGGTTGACATACTGGCTATTTCCCAAGCTGGGGGGCTTTTATGCATATTTAGCTCGTTTCCATCAGTCATCTTCTTATGTTGTAGCAAAATCAAGACTCAAGAGGGGAGAGGGGCAAACCCACCTGAGCAAAGAGAAGAAATAACAAACCATGGAGTGCTGAAAATAATCCTTTATTCTGAGGCAGGATGAGGATGGGAGGGGAAGAGTGAGGGAAAAGGGAAGCCTAGCCAACACCATGGAACCTAGAAGACTCAAAGGATATCCAGATAGCCTGAGACTAGGAGTTTGGGTACTGGTCAGAAATGGCAGCATTGGGGTTTGATTCCAATTTTGGGTGCTAAACTAGTTGGGCCACTTTGTAAAGACCACCTGGGTTAGCAGCTGCCGTGCTGCAGATAAACATCTCCTTACCCTTTGCCAGAATGTCAAAGATTGAAATAAAAAAGAAGACCCAGCTCCCTTCTACCTCTGAACTAGTTTTGGAGTTGGGCGTAGGGATCGGGTCATCCAGAACCAGAGAAGCTAGCCCTAGAAATGATTTTGTTAGTGTTGTTATTATATAAGTAATAGTCACCATTCATAGAGCTACTATTAATAGGAAAACTGTGGTCCAGAGGGAAGTTATTGTCTACATTAACATTAAAACTAAGCAGACTATTTGGTCAGTTTTGGTCAGCTTGATTTACCTGATTAATTCAGTGTAAAAAAATCAGCTAGTAGAGCTTCTTGGCATGAAGCTAACAAAATAAACAGTTTCTCTGACTGAACTTTTTGCTTTTCCACCCCTTATTTTTGATTTATGAAGACACTATATCTGCGCTTGACTTGGTTTTCAGGTGTTCTCACTTCACCAGGTTGCTCAGAGCACAGAGGAAAGAGGCACTCTTATGCCCATCCCATGCCCATAGCTGTTCTCTCTGCCCATCCTATCTTTGCCAGGCCTGGACTCACCTCCTAGCAAGAACAGGAGCCTATGGAAAATAGCTTGGAGCTTCTCTCTCTCTCTCAACCCCCCTTCCTCCTTCCTTCTCTCCCTCCCTCTCTTCCTCCTTCCCTCCTTCCCTCTCTACTGTGGGCCTATGAAAGGCTCTGGACTCCTAACCCTGGGACCAGCCCTCTATATACTGCTTCCCCTCTGCTAGCAGGGGCTCTATCTTTTCCAGCCATCTTATCCACTCATCACACACTCACTGGTTTTGGCAGTAATCATCTATCCCTGAGGAGACCCAAGGAAGCAGTGGGAATGGAAATGATTTTCCTTTCCTTCTTTTGACTTAGGGAAACGCTGGGGGAAGGGAGAGCCATTTCCATGCTGTGGAAAGCAGCTTTCTAGTTCCTTAACACTGCTTGCCTCTTGGAAGGCACCCTCTGGTGAGGGAGTTTTTGTTGAATTTAAAGGAAAGCAAGGGATTTTCTAAGGAGCAAGAACAGAGAAATGAAAGGGAAAGGAAAAGAAAGGGGGTGAGGTAGGTCAGCTTGATCCTTAGATTCTCACTGGGACCTTGGTTGAGTTCTGGATGCCCTGGGAACAGTGAATTATTCTACATCTGTATCCTCTCCTTTCTTGGTTTTCCCCCAGGAGTTAGAGAGCCATCTTTTGTACAGCTGATGTAATTGAATAGATTTATGAGTACTCATTTTGGATGCTTAGGACTAGGGAGTGATAGGCAGGAAGTTAATGATGAAAGAATGGTGGGAAGAGCCTTTGGGGAAGGAAAGGGGTAACAGTAAAGGGACAAAAGAAGTTAAGTGGGGGAAAGGAGAGGAGCTTGTGCAGAAGAAGCTAAAAGCATGGGTTTGAACCCACAGCAGGTCACCCCCCTACCCCTTGTGGGGCTGGATCTAGTCTAACTAGAGGATGGCACCTCTACAAATAGATTGATAGGTCCTACATCCTCAGTGAGTAGGGGGCCAAAATGTGAAGACTCCTTTCAAATTTCCAAGAAAATGCTATACCAGGAGGACACCTAATAAATACGGCCCTGCTAAAATATGAATTAATGCGATAGACTCTTATAGCTGGAAAAGGGATCTCAGTACCCATCTAGCCCATCACCCCTCTCCTCTCCACCACCACCACCTTGGAACTAAAGAAACCAAAGAGAAGACACACCAATAATTTAGCCACAGCTTTATTCCCCTAACTTGGGGGAAAGGGGGAGAAAAAGGCTACCAGTGGCTTTCTGTGACCATGAATCCTTAACACAAAGGAACACTTCCTGACAGTAGATTTTCAGGCCCTCCTCTGGTAAGGTAGTGGAGGATAAACTGGGGATGAAGGGCTCGTTCAATATCCCTCTAGCCCCTTCAGATGATGCTGGAGTAGACTGCTTTAGGGAACAGAAGCCCAATTTTTAAAGGGGGCCCTGAAAAAGCAAGCCCCCTTGTCCTCATCCCAGTAATCCAGATTACCCACTGCTCAGGATTTAACTCCAAACAGGAGGGCCATACCCTTTTAATCTAGAACCCTGGAAACAGCACAGGACAGCAAGTTGACAGTGTGTTCTGAAAAGAAAAAAATAAAAACAAGGAAGGAAAGTGTTTAGTCATTTTCCTCCAAGCCAGTGGTTTCCAGATGTTGCTTGAGCAACCAGATACAGCCTCAAAAGCCCAAAAGAATGCAGTAAAAATTTGAGAAGGGGCTTAGGGTTCGAACTAAGGATTTCCCTAAAAAGGCAATGTGCTGTGAGCAGAGCTGTGTGGAATATTTCAAAAATCAGCTCTGTTGCCAGCTCAAGACCAAAGCAGTCATTTGCATACTGCTCTGCAAGTACGTCCACCATCCAAATACATTGTTTGGGGCTCTGATTTTCACACTCTAATTTCTCCAGAAAATCAGGCCTATAGGTCATCTAACTTATTTTGCGTGCAAACATGCTGGTATTTAACCCTGAAAGATCCTCTCCTTCCAACTGCCTTGGGAAGAGGGCAGAACAAGTTACAAAAAAGTTTTACAGCTGGAGGAAACTGGGGCCAGAGTGGCAAAGAGATTTGTGTATGGTGGCAGAATTGGGAAGAACCTAAAATTTTCAAACTCTGAAGCCAGTGCTCTATCCCTTATATTTTCACTCCTATCATAGAAGCTGGGGAATATGAGACCATCCAGAACTTGGATCCAACCCAGAAGGAGGGTTGTGGGTCTCAGGGCCTGAAAGGTGGAAGTGGTGTCAAGGAGGAAGTCCTTCGGCCTATTTACCTATGTATGTATAAGGTTGCAGCTCTGTATAAATTCAGCTGCTTGCAATTGATATAGTTGATGTCCTGGGAGAGGAAAATATCCACTTTGCAGAACATGTTCTCTAACTACAGGAAGGAAACAAGATAAGCTTGGACTCAGGGTTAAAGCTCAGCTACCTTTGAATCAATCTAGGTATCAGCTGCCATGCCATGGGTCCCTGGCATGGGCCCCAGGGAGCCAGAGAGGTGTAAGAGAATCCAAAGCTCAGGTTCTTACCCAAAGCCTTGTTTCAACCATGAAATTCACCCTTACAAAGTACTTGCAGAGATTTTACAGAAACCACAGACCCATATCCCAGGCCATCTGGTGAAGGAGCTTCTGCAGTTCTGATCACTAGAGGAAATTGGCACAGTGGAAGAAGGTGAGTTTAGCATTTATACAGCAAGTAAATGGGGCCAAAGTGAGGGAGCTGGACAACTGTTGTGGCCCCAGGCTACGAGATTCCTCAAACAATCTCTCCCTAGACACATATGGACCTCCTCCCCCATTCTGTGGGAGGAAGGGATTAAGGTGTGCCTCTAGCCCAGGGTTAACCAGAGGAAGTGCGATGGGGAGAGAGGGAAAGGAATAGGATGGGACAGGAGCCCTTTGGGTCTTGGAGGAGAAGAGTGGGTCTCAATCAGATGGGCTTCAAACAACTCAGGTTTTCACCGAGGAATTTATCTAACCAACTGAGCCCCACAAGGAGGGGTGCGCTCTTCCTGAGCCTCCTCTCCACCCTCCACCAACCTTTCCTGCTTGAAGAAACAGACTGCAGGCCACCACAGGAAACAAAACATCCAGTGACTCTAGAGGCCAACTTGGAGCTTGCTGCTAATAGACACTGGGGGTGTTGTAGGAGAAAGGCCAGAGAGAAGGGAGCATAGGGGAAACTAGTTGAGGGCTGTGAGCTCACCTTTACCATCTCCTATTCTTGTCCATGAGGTGGAAGAGCAAGGGAATGAGGCTGTAGCAAACCTGATTGTGGAGGAAGGTAATGTTCTTCTTGTCCTCCCTGACTACCAACCAAGTTTCCAAACATAGTGATGGCTCTTGCACAGACATAGTCTTGCTCCCATGAGAAGTAAGGGCTGTGTGTCCAGGAGCTTTGAGCACCTCAGCCCCAGCACAGCCATTCTAGCCATTTCCATAGCACTCGGCCTCTGCCCACCAGTCCAGAGAAACAGGACACAGTATCCTTCAGCTCACGGCCCTGAGTAACACCATTCTCCTGGCATGCACACACATTGAGTCATCCAAATTTACCACTACATACTCACGTGTAACCTGCTCCTTGATCACACACATGCACCCCTCAGATGTGTGGGTAATATGAGAGTACATACACAGAATCATAAAATATCCACAATTGTACACCCCTGGACATACAAACTCTCACACAACTACATATGCATGTACTTACCTAAACCTGTACATGCACATCAACCACACTTACAGCGTTTACACTTATCCCCTTTAGGCATAAATATGACCACAGTCTGTCACACCTATACCTCCTTTGCATATGCACACAACCATATCACTCTATACACCCACGGGATGATCTACATATGCAAAGACACACAACCCCTCCCATTCACACATGCTCTTACCCTCTGTGCTTACCTACATACATCCAGCAGTACCTTTACACACACCCAGCATACTGGTTTGCGGATACTAGTCCTTTTTACATTGCTCTGTAAGCACTCTTAGGTCTTTTGCATGATATCCTTGTTTCCTGCTTCCTGCTGCTTGTCTTGTACATTTTTCTTGTTCTTTTTTTAAACTTTTCCATGTAGAAAATTTCAAAAGTACAAAAGTAATGAGAACAGTAAAATGAACCTTGTGAATTCATCACCCAGCTTCAACAATTACTTATATGTGCTTAAGTTCAACAATTCAACAGACATTTACCACGTGCCAGTACTCTGCATGTGTATGCTATTGGGACGTAGTAGGGGGCTAAAGACATAGTATGTGTTTAATAAACATTTGTTGAATTGACAATTTTCAGGCACTGGGCTGACCTTTGGGATTAAAAAATCATGAAGTCACTGTCCCTGCCCATGGTCTGGTAGAAACAACAAATATGAGCACGAAATGCCTGTAATTTGCATGGCTCAATGTTACACTAGAACAGGAGTTGGCAAACTACAAACCAGAGGCCAAGTTCAGCTGGTCACCAGTTTTTAGAATTGAAGTTTTATTGGCACACAGCCATGCCCGTTCATTTACATATTGTCTGTGGCTGCTTTTGCTTTATAACAGCAGAGTTGAGCAGCTGCAGTAGAGATCATATAGCGCACAAAGACTAAACTATTTACTATCTGGACTTTTTCAGAAAATGTTTGACTACCCCTGCACTATAGGACTGGGAAAAAGACTCTGGAAGCTAATTTAATTCTTCCCAGGACGGGGCAGAGGGTGGTAGTGGAGGGGGACAGATAAAGCCATATAGAGTGGCACAGGGACCTGTACCTCAGAGGCAGAGTGTGAGTCTCCATCTCTCCACTGTGGCCATGCTCTGCACATTTGGGCCTTTGGGCAAGTGCTGGCTCACTCACTTACAACCTCCATGGAACACTCACAGAGTTTCCTGTACCCCCATGTACACAAACAGTTATAATTTTCCCACATTTTTTCCACATCAGAGAAGGACCTTGGGGCTTCCCTGGTGGTACAGTGGTTAAGAATCCGCCTGCCTAGGCAGGGGACAAGGGTTCGAGCCCTGGTCAGGGAAGATCCCATGTGCCGCAGAGCAACTAAGCCTGGGCACCACAACTACAGAGCCTGCGCTCTAGAGCCCGTGAGCCACAACTACTGAAGCCCGCGCACCTGGAGCCCGTGCTCCGCAACAAGAGAAACCAATGCAGTGAGAAGCCTGAGCACCTCAATGAAGAGTAGTCCCCGCTTGCCACTAGAGAAAGCCTGAGCATAGCATTGAAAACCCAACACAGTCATAAATAAATAAATTTATAAAATAAAAAAAAAGGAGGACCTTACTCAGAGAGGGATGTCAAGGACCAGGTGCCCATGCCATACTCGCCCCACTGGTAGAGCATGTCTGACAGGGCACTCATGCTGACCCAAATCACCTTCTCATTGGTCACAAAGAGTGCATTCAGGAGGGCTGGCAGCTAGGCCTGAAGATTACACTGGGTCGCCACACACAGACACATTACATCAGGAAGGCCCCTCAGAGATCCGTGGGTCTAAATACATCCATCTCCATTTACATATGGGAAAACTGAAGGCAAAAGAGAGGTAGAAATTTTCTCAAGTTTGCACAAATTGATGGCTGAACTGGGACCAGATCCTAAGTGTCCTGACTCTTGAAACAAAGTGCTAGGCATCTAGTGCAAACCCTTTACAGATGGGGAAATTAAGTTCCAGGGAGGTGAAGAGACTTGCTCAGGATCACACTGCATGTTAGGGACAGATCTGGGACAAAAATTCAGGGTGGCTAAATCCCAGACCAGTGTTCTTTCAAAACAAGGTTAGGCATCTAACCCAAGTGCTCAGAGAGAAGCCTATCTAAGATCCCCCAGGCCTTAATGAAAAAGCCAGGGGTCTTTCCATTAAGCCATACTGCCTATCATGGAGCACTCTAGTGCCCCCCCTAAAACAAGGAGAGGGGAGTGATAAGGAGCCTGCCTGCCCCAGCCTCCCCAGTCCCAGAGGATGGCCTATGCCAAGAGTGGACTGGGGTTGTGGTGCTAGAGCAGTCTTCCCTTCCTCCTTCTGCTATGCTCCCCACTCTACATTTGGGCCCTCTGCACTCACCTTCTCCAGGGTGGGAAAGATGTTGCTGAAGGCATGCAGGCTCACCACCCTTACCATCAGGCTCCTGTCAGACATGCCTTTACGCAGGTAACTCAACTCCAACTCTCAAGGCAAGAGCTTGGACATCAGGGAGCTTTAGAAAAAAGGTGGAAGAGTCAGTCCCTGAGGTCTCTGGCCCCACTGCCACCTTTGCCAGGTTCCTTCACTCAGACCTCTGTTCTTGCCTTGATTTTTAAATTTTTGCCCAGGAGACATGGATCTCAACTTAGACTATAAAAATCAGGTAGTGCAGTGTGGGAGTGTGCAAGTGTGCAGTGCAGGTCTCCTCTGAATAGAGAACCTTAGGAAAAGGAAAGAGAACTGGTTCGAGAGTCAGAGGACTTGAGCTCTAGTCCAGACTCTGCCACTGAGTCCCTCAGTGATCTTAGCAAGCCACTTTCTCTCTCTGGGGCTTAACTCTGACCTGCAGAAGAAATCTCCCTCCCTTTATCCCTCATCCTTATTGTGCCCATTGACCAGCCAGTTGGCCACTAAGTATCTCATCCTACCTGTCAGGCAAGGCACGTAATTCTGGGACTTTATTAAGTCCTTCAGAGGGAGGAAGCTATCCAGAACATTGAGCTCAAAGATGCAATGAATCTGGGTGGTCAGAGTAAAGATGTTGTGGGAGTACATAGCCTTCATGGCTTCTTGGTACCCTGAGACAGACAGCATCTCAAGCATGGTGTTCATGACATGCAAGAGACAGAAAATAAGAAGGGTAAGGCAGTCTCCCTGACCCAGTGGAGTGAGGGTTTCTTGGGCTGGGAAGCAGAAGGGTAGGTTGTATCTCTGTGGGCTGCATGCCTTTGAGAAAAACACCTAATTTCTCTGATCTTCTCCGTATCCAGGAAGAGTAGCTGCTGCCTACCCTGTCCTAGCTTTCCAAATTCTTATTCAGAGTGGGGAAATGACATCTATGAAGAGCTTGGAGTTCAGATAAGGGAAAGTCTGGCTAGAATAAGAGGAGTTGGCCCAGATGCAGGATCTTCCTTCCTCCAGAGACTTGCTTGGCTTCAGAGCTCAAGTATCTTTCTTCTCCATTGTATGGGAGGAAAAATTTTCCTCTACCCTTCTAGCTTCTTTTGGCTGGTCTAATAATCAAAGTTACATAAGACAGACTAACAGGGAAAAAAAGAACAAATTCAATTTCGTACATACTGAGGGCCCATAGGTATAGGACCTAAGAAGTGACTGAAACAGACTGTTTATACACCTTTTTAGACAAAGAATTGATTATTTGTGAAGTTTTGACAAAAAGAGAAGGGTTTTTGCTTGGGGTGGCAAATTAATGGAAAAGTAACAGTTTGTTTATACAGCTTTCTTGGCCTTGAATTCCCTATCTCTGGCGATAAGGATGCCTATCCTCCCAGCATAGTGAAGATACCTTCCCATGGGAAATTTGTTTCTTGCTTTCAGAGGAAAAAAGGAGGGTCAGAGTATTTTTCTTTTACTGGCTGTTTCTCACATAATTTTAATTCAAAATAATCAATATGCCACCTTGGCATATTTGGGGGCAAGCCTGCCCCAAGCCCCATCACCACCAAATTTTATTCCCCCAGGAGTTAGCCTCTTTTGCCCAAGCAAAAGAGAGCATTGGCAGCAACCCAAAACCAGAGACTTTGAGTAGGTTCTCTTGTCCTCCTAGACATCCTCCAGGGATAGCCTCTTCTCCAGTTTCTCCAGCAGAAGCTGGAGGATCTTGGGGCAGACTCAGGAGTTGGTATCCACTGCCTTTCTCAGCTCTGTCTACAGCACCGTCCAGTGAGTTTAGGCCAGGTCCAGTGAGCACCCAGGAACACACACAGGCTGTAGGACACTAGTTTATTTTCTCTCTAATCCATTCCACAAACATTTCCAGAGCTCCTACTCTGAGCCAGACACTGTGCCCAGCATCAGGAACACAACGGAGACTAGGACCTAGTCTCTACCATGAGGAGTTCTGTAACACATGAAAAAATAATCATAATACCCTCCATATCATTGTCACATGTCCTTTTGGGAATGTGGCAGTGTTTGAATTAATACATACTATATGGAATATGCATATGTAAATATGTGTTCTGTTAGAGGGATGAACAGAGTGCTAGTGAAGTTCAAAAGAGGGGAAACAGACCAGGACTCAGAGACAAGAGGACATTTGAACTGGGTCTTAAAGATGAGTAGTTTTCCAGGAAAGGGGGATGACGGAAAGTCCAACTGAGGAAATGCCATGTGCAAAAGCAGGCACAGAGGCATGAAAGGGGATGGTGGTTTCCAGAATAACAAGGGATTCCATGGAGCTAAAATATGAAAGAGTGGAGAGGTAGGAAGTAGGGGTCAAGGTTGAAAAGACTGGTAGAGGCTTGATTAGGAAGGGCCTTGAATGCCGTGCTAAATTTGGATTTTTTTTTTTCTGATAATAGCAAGGAACCAATAGAAAAAATTTTTATTTAGTTTGGTTTTTAGAGCAAAGCATCCTTAAGCAAAGGGATTCCAGCATCTTTTTTTTTTTTTTTTTTTTTT
>NC_041234.1:42385754-42391083 GCF_002837175.3 Physeter macrocephalus | reverse complement strand
ACCCGTGTCCCCTGCATCGGCAGGCGGATTCTCAACCACTGCACCACCAGGGAAGCCCTCCAGCGTCTTTAATCAAGACTGAATTCTTAGGATTTCCCTGGTGGCCCAGTGGGTAAGACTACTCCCAATGCAGGGGCCCTGGATTCAATCCCTGGTCAGGGAACTAGATCCCGCATGCATGCCACAACTAAGAGTTCACATACCGCAACTAAGAGTTTTCATGCTGCAACTAAGAGCCCGCATGCTGCAACTAAAAGATCCCGTGTGCCACAACTAAGACCCGGTGCAGCCTAAATGAATGAATGAATGAATGAATAAATGAATAAATAAATAAATAAATAAATGACTGTATTCTTATGCCCTCCTGAGAGCAATGTTTCTCAAATTATGGTGAGTTCTGAAATAGATTTTTAAAAGGTCAACCTTTCTTAAAAAATGAAATAGAAAAGAATAGATAACTTCAGAGTACATCACCCATGGTGAGAGTAGCTACTGTTTCATGAAACTTTCGTTTAAAGTATGTATGTGTGCACGCGTGCACATGTGTGCGTGTCCCCGCATCCATGAAGGGGGGTGGTATGTAAAATGTATTTTTTAGTGTGGGTCTCTGTCAAAAAGCTTGAAGACCATAGCCCTAGAAGCCTAGGCTCTGAGATATGAGGAATTCCAACCCCATTCCCAGACATCTCTGATCTCTTTCCAGGAAGCTTGCTCCCGCAGGCTGTGTCCAGTCAGACCCCAAGCCTAGTACCTGGTCATGGTGGCAGGAAACTCCAGAAAGGTAGGGAAAAATTCCTGCAGTGGTACCAAGCTAGATGGGAGATGGCCTGGAGCACAATCTCCTTCACTTTGGTGATGTGCATGAAGGAGAATTGTTGGTAAATCTGCTTGTCAGTGCCAGTCACTTGGAAGGGGGAACATCAACTGGACATGAGCTGGGTTTGAGGGAGACGCTCATCACCATCCACCCTCAGTCTTGCAGTTCTCTGAGAAAAACCACATGAATTGGATTTCCAAATGTACTTTGCGAGGGGAAGGGGGATGAATAAGCAGAGCACAGAGAGTTTTTAGGGCAGTGAAAATACTGTGTATGACACTAATATAATTATTGGTACATGTCATTATACATTTGTCCAAATCTATGGAATGTGCAACACCAAGAGTGAACCCTAAGGTAAACTATGGACTTTGGGTGATTGTGATGTGTCAATGTTATATGATTCCTGGTAAAAAAATGTATCATTCCGGTGAGTGATGTTGATATGGGGGAGGCTATTCATGTGTGAGGACTGGGGAAATCTCTGTACCTTCCTCGCAATTTTGCTGTGAACCAAAAATTTCTGTAAAAAAATTAATGAAGTCCTTTTAAAACAGTTTTTCCTGTGAAAAAGTGAGGTATTTTTTCTCCTAAAGATAATTTTTTTAATAAAATCTTCTAGCATAAATGAGAGTGGCAGAATTCTATGCTTATTGTCAGAAGCAACTTTTTGAGAGTGGCTAGTTCTGAAGAGAATTAATAAGGAAGACTTCATTTCTTACAAGACCTAACAAGGAAGTATAAAAGTTAATTAAGGGAACAGTCTGACTCAAAGATAAGGTTTCAGGGAGAGGTTGGAAGAATCCTTAACCTTAGGTGCTACTAGTTAAGGATTTGTGAGGAAGGTACTAGGGCTTGGTAATTTCCATGCACATTCCTCGTATATTCCTCACAAATTACTTATGTTAGTAAAAACATCAATTCATTATACTGTCTTTTTTAAATTATTTATTTATTTATTTATCTATTTTTTGGTTGCATCAGGTCTTAGTTGTGGTACGTGGGATCTTTTGTTGCAGTGCGTGGGCTTCTCTCTAGTTGTGGCGCATGGGCTCCAAAATACACAGGCTCAGTAGTTGCTGTGTACAGGCTCTCTAGTTGTGGTGCGTGGGCTCCAGAGCACATGGGCTCCAGAGTGCATGGGCTCTGTAGTTGCGGCACGTGGGCTCTCCAGTTGTGGCACATGGGCTTACCTGCCCTGCGGCATGTGGGATCTTAGTTCCTCAACCAGGGATCGAACCAGGGTCTCCTGCATTGAAAGAAGCATTCTGAACCACCAGACCACCAGGGAAGTCCCTCATTACACTGTCTTAAATTGCTGTTTTATATTGGGGAAACGTGAACACTGATATGCTATTTGATTATTATTTAACATGTGACAGTGTCATTGTGGATATATATATATATATCTGTGTGTGTGAGATTATATATATATATTATATATATATAATGAGTCCTTTTCTTTTAGAAATACATACTGAAGTGTTTGTGGATGAAGAATTATGATGTCTAGGACAATCGAGTTGGGGGAGTGTTACAGATTAAACTGTTAGTTGAGTTAGGACCTGTGCAGAAGGGAAGTGGCAGCATGTGGAAAGGAGGGCCTCTGGAGTGTGGAGTTCTGGAGTTTGGAGTTTAATTGTGTTTCAAAAAGACCCTGACAACATCTCCATGATATCCTTGTGAAGAAGCAGAAATATAGGGTGAAGAGACCTTCAAGATGGCAGAGCAGTAAGACATGGAGACCAGCTTCCTCTTGCAAAATACATCAGAAATACATCTACTTGTGGAACATTTACTACAGATCACCTACTGAATGCTGGCAGAAGACTTAAGACTTTCCAAAAGGCAAGAAACTCCCCACATACCTGGCCGTGTGCCTGACAGGGTCTTGGTGCTCCGGCAGGGTGTCAGGCCTGTGCCTTTGATGTGGGACAGCCGATTTGAGGACATTGGTCAACCAGAGACCTCCCAGCTCCATGCAATATCAAATGACAAAAGCTCTCCCAGAGATCTCCATCTCAATGCTAAGACCCAGCTCCACTCAATGACCACCAGCAGGCTACAGTGCTGGACACCCTATGCCAAACAACTAGGAAGACAGGAACACAACACAACCCATTAGCAGAGAGGCTGCCTAAAATCATAATAAGGTAACAGACACCACAAAACACACCACCGGACGTGGTACTTCCCACTAGAAAGACAAGATCCAGCCACATCCACCAGAACACAGGCAATAGTCCCCTCCACCAGGAAGCCTACACAACCCACTGAAACAACCTTAGCCACTAGGGACAGACAACAAAAACAACAGGAACTATGAACCAGCAGCCTGCGGAAAGGAAACCCCAAACACCGTAAGTTAAGCAAAATGAGAAGATAGAGAAACACACAGCAGATGAAGGAGCAAGGTAAAAACCCACCAAACCAAACAAATGAAGAGGAAATAGGCAGTCTACTGAAAAAGAATTCAGAGTAATAATAGTAAAGATGATCCAAAATCTTGGAAATAGAATGGAGAAAATACAAGAAACGTTTAACAAGGACCTAGAAGAAGGAAACAGCAAACAAACAATGATGAAAAACACAATAAATGAAATTAAAAGTACTCTAGATGGGATCAGTAGCAGAATAACTGAGGCAGAAGAACGGATAAGTGACCTGTAAGATAAAATAGTGGAAATAACTAGTGCAGAGCAGAATAAAGGAAAAAGAATGAAAAGAACTGAGGACAGTCTCAGAGACTTCTGGGACAACATTAAACACACCAACATTCATATTATAGAGGTCCCAGAAGAAGAAGAGAACAAGAAAGGGACTGAGGAAATATTCGAAGAGATTACAGTTGAAAACTTCCCTAATATGGGAAAGGAAATAGTTAATCAAGAATTAAAAGCTTCACAGAAAAGCAAAAGCTAAGAATTCAGCACCACCAAAACCAGCTTTCCAACAAATGCTAAAGGAACTTCTCTAGGCAGGAAACACAAGAGAAGGAAAAGACCTACAATAACAAACCCAAAACAATTAAGAAAATGGTAATAGGAACATACATATTGATAATTACCTTAAATGTAAATGGATTAAACGCTCCAACCAAAAGACATAGACTACCTGAGTGGATACAAAAACAAGACTCATATATATGCTGTCTACAAGAGACCCACTTCAGACCTAGGGACACATACTGACTGAAAGTCAGGGGATGGAAAAAGATATGCCATGCAAATGGAAATCAAAAGAGAGCTGGAGTAGTAATTCTCATATCAGACAAAATAGACTTTAAAATAAAGACTATTAAGAGACAAAGAAGGACACTACATAGTGATCAAGGGATCAAACCAAGAAGAAGATATAACAATTGTAAATATTGATACACTTAACATAGGAGCACCTCAATACATAAGACAAATGCTAACAGCCATAAAAGGGGAAATCGACAGTAATACAAACACAGTAGGGTACTTTAACACCCCACTTTCACCAATGGATAGATCATCCAAAATGAAAATAAATAAGGAAACACAAGCTTTAAATGAACATTAAACAAACTGGATTTAATTGATATTTATAGGACATTCCATCCCCAAACAACAGAATACACTTTCTTCTCAAGTGCTCATGGAACATTCTCCAGGATAGATCATATCTTGGGTCAAAAATCAAGTCTTCATATAGTTAAGAAAATTGAAATCATATCAAGTATCTTTTCCTACTTCAATGCTATGAGACTAGATATCAATTACAGGAAAAAATCTGTAAAAATACAAACACATGGAGACTAAACAATACACTACTTAATAGCCAAGAGATCACTGAAGAAATCAAAGAGGAAATCAAAAAATACCTAGAAACAAATGACAATGAAAACATGACGACCCGGGGGCTTCCCTGGTTGCACAGTGGTTAAGAATCCACCTGCCATTGCGGGGGACACTGGTTCGATCCCTGGTCTGGGACGATCCCACATGCAGCAGAGCAACTACACCCGTGCATCACAGCTACTGAACCTGCACTTTAGAGCCTACGAGCCACAACTACTGAGCCTGCGTGCCACAACTACTGAAGGCCGCACGCCTAGAGAAGCCACCGCAGTGAGAAGCCCGTGCACTGCTCGTGGTTGTGCAGAGAGTAGCCTCCTCTCGCCACAACTAGAGAAAGACCATGTGCAGCAACAAAGACCCAATGCAGCCAAAAATAAATAAATAAATTTATTTTAAAAAACAAACACACACAAAAAACCATGACGACCCAAAAGCTATGGGATGCAGCAAAAGCAGTTTGAAGAGGGAAGTTTATAGCGATAAAATCCTACCTCAAGAAACAAGAAACATCTCAAATAAACAAACTAAACTTACACCTAAAGCAATTAGAGAAAGAAGAACAATGAAAAAGGAGAAGGAACAACTGACACTGCAGAAATACAAAGGATCATGGGAGATTACTACAGGCAACTATAGGCCAATAAAATGGACAACCTGGAAGAAATGGACAAATCTTAGAAAAGCACAA
>NC_041234.1:42382720-42384134 GCF_002837175.3 Physeter macrocephalus | reverse complement strand
CAGTGGTTAAGAATCCACCTGCCATTGCGGGGGACACTGGTTCGATCCCTGGTCTGGGACGATCCCACATGCAGCAGAGCAACTACACCCGTGCATCACAGCTACTGAACCTGCACTTTAGAGCCTACGAGCCACAACTACTGAGCCTGCGTGCCACAACTACTGAAGGCCGCACGCCTAGAGAAGCCACCGCAGTGAGAAGCCCGTGCACTGCTCGTGGTTGTGCAGAGAGTAGCCTCCTCTCGCCACAACTAGAGAAAGACCATGTGCAGCAACAAAGACCCAATGCAGCCAAAAATAAATAAATAAATTTATTTTAAAAAACAAACACACACAAAAAACCATGACGACCCAAAAGCTATGGGATGCAGCAAAAGCAGTTTGAAGAGGGAAGTTTATAGCGATAAAATCCTACCTCAAGAAACAAGAAACATCTCAAATAAACAAACTAAACTTACACCTAAAGCAATTAGAGAAAGAAGAACCAAAAAACACTAAAGTTAGCAGAAGGAAAGAAATCATAAAGATCAGATCAGAAATAAAAGAAAAAGAAACGAAAAAAACAATAACAAAGATCAATAAAACTAAAAACTGGTTATTTGAGACAATAAACAAAATCGAAAACCCAGTAGCCAGACTCATCAAGAAAAAGAAGGTAGAAGACTCAAATCAATAGAATTAGAAATGAAAAAGGAGAAGGAACAACTGACACTGCAGAAATACAAAGGATCATGGGAGATTACTACAGGCAACTATAGGCCAATAAAATGGACAACCTGGAAGAAATGGACAAATCTTAGAAAAGCACAACGCTCTGAGACTGAACCAGGAAGAAATAAAAAATATAAACAGACGAATCACAAGCACTGAAATTGAGACTGTGATTAAAAATCATCCAACAAACAAAACCCCAGGACCAGATGGCTTCACAGGCAAATTCTATCAAACATTTAGAGAAGAGCTAACACCTATCCTTCTCAAACTCTTTAAAATACAGCAGAGGGAGAAACACTCCCCAGCTCATTCTATGAGGCCACCAACACCCTGATATCAAAACCAGACAAAGATGTCACAAAGAAAGAAAACTAGAAGTCAATTCACTGATGAATACAGACGCAAAAATCCTCAACAAAATACTAGCAAACAGAATCCAATGGCACATTAAAAGGATCATACACCATGATCAAGTGGGGTTTATCCCAGGAATGCAAGGTTTCTTCAATATACACAAATCATTCAATGTGATACACCATATTAACAAATTAAAGGAGAAAAACCATATGATCATCTCAATACATGCAGAGAAAGCTTTTGACAAAATTCAACACCCATTTATGATTAAAAAAACCCTCCAGAAAGTAGGCATAGAGGGAACTTTCCTCAACATAGTAAAGGCCATATATGACAAACCCAC
>NC_041234.1:42380029-42381384 GCF_002837175.3 Physeter macrocephalus | reverse complement strand
CAAGAAACATCTCAAATAAACAAACTAAACTTACACCTAAAGCAATTAGAGAAAGAAGAACCAAAAAACACTAAAGTTAGCAGAAGGAAAGAAATCATAAAGATCAGATCAGAAATAAAAGAAAAAGAAACGAAAAAAACAATAACAAAGATCAATAAAACTAAAAACTGGTTATTTGAGACAATAAACAAAATCGAAAACCCAGTAGCCAGACTCATCAAGAAAAAGAAGGTAGAAGACTCAAATCAATAGAATTAGAAATGAAAAAGGAGAAGGAACAACTGACACTGCAGAAATACAAAGGATCATGGGAGATTACTACAGGCAACTATAGGCCAATAAAATGGACAACCTGGAAGAAATGGACAAATCTTAGAAAAGCACAACGCTCTGAGACTGAACCAGGAAGAAATAAAAAATATAAACAGACGAATCACAAGCACTGAAATTGAGACTGTGATTAAAAATCATCCAACAAACAAAACCCCAGGACCAGATGGCTTCACAGGCAAATTCTATCAAACATTTAGAGAAGAGCTAACACCTATCCTTCTCAAACTCTTTAAAATACAGCAGAGGGAGAAACACTCCCCAGCTCATTCTATGAGGCCACCAACACCCTGATATCAAAACCAGACAAAGATGTCACAAAGAAAGAAAACTAGAAGTCAATTCACTGATGAATACAGACGCAAAAATCCTCAACAAAATACTAGCAAACAGAATCCAATGGCACATTAAAAGGATCATACACCATGATCAAGTGGGGTTTATCCCAGGAAAGAAAAAGAAATAAAAGGAATCCAAATAGGAAAAGAAGAAGTAAAGCTGTCACTGTTTGCAGATGACATGATACTATACATAGAGAATCCTAAGGAGGCTACCAGGAAACTACTAGAGCTAATCAATGAATTTGGTAAAGTAGCAGGATACAAAATTAATGCACAGAAATCTCTGGCATTCTTATACACTAATGATGAAAAATCTGAGAGTGAAATTAAGAAAACACTCCCATTTACCATTGCAACAAAAAGAATAAAATATCTAGGAATAAACCTACCTAAGGAGACAAAAGACCTGTATGCAGAAAACTATAAGACACTGATGAAAGAAATTAAAGAGGATACAAACAGATGGAGAGATATAGCATGATCTTGGACTGGAAGAATCAACACTGCGTAAATGACTCTACTACCCAAAGCAATCTACAGAATCAATGCAATCCCTATCAAACTACCAATGGCGTTTTTCTCAGAGCTAGAACAAAAAATTTCACAATCTGTATGGAAACACAAAAGACCCCGAATAGCCAAAGCAAACTTGAGAAAGAAAAACGGAGCTGGAGGAATCAGGTT
>NC_041234.1:42351933-42379883 GCF_002837175.3 Physeter macrocephalus | reverse complement strand
AGAGGATAGAAAGCCCAGAGATAAACCCATGCACATATGTTCACCTTATTTTTGATAAAGGATGCAAGAATATGCAATGGAGGAAAGTCAGCCTCTTTAATGAGTGGTGCTTGGAAAACTGCACGGCTGCATGTAAAAGAATGAAATTAGAACACTTCCTAACACCGTACACACAAAAAACTCAAAATGGATTAAAGACATAAATGTAAGGCCAGACACTATAAAACTCTTAGAGGAAAACAAGCACTCCATGACATAAATCAGAGCAAGATCCTTTTTGACCCACCTCCTAGAGAAATGGAAATAAAAACAAAAATAAACAAATGGGACCTAATGAAACTTAAAAGCTTTTGCACAGCAAAGGAAACCATAAACAAGACAAAAAGACAACCCTCAGAATGGGAGAAAATATTTGCAAATGAACCAACTGGCAAAGGATTAATCTCCAAAATTTACAAGCAGCTCATGCAGCTCAATAACGACAATAAGACAACCCTCAGAATGGGAGAAAATATTTGAAAATGAAGAAAATGACAAAGGATTAATCTCCAAAATTTACATGCAGCTCATGCATCTCAAAATCAAAAAAACAAACAACCCAATCCAAAAATGGGCAGAAGACCTAAACAGACATTTCTCCAAAGAAGATTTACAGATTGCCAACAAACACATGAAAAGGTGTTCAACATCTAGAGAAATGCAAATCAAAACTACAATAAGGTATCATCTCACACCACTCGGAATGGCCATCATCAAAAAATCTACAAACAATAAATGCTGGAGAGGGTGTGGAGAAAAGGGAACTCTCTTGCACTGTTGGCGGGAATGTAAATTGATACAGCCACTATGGAGAACAGTATGGAGGATCCTTAAAAAACTAAAAATAGAACTACCCTACGACCCAGCAATCCCACTACTGGGCATATACCCTGAGGAAACCATAATTCAAAAAGAGTCATGTACCAAAATGTTCATTGCAGCTCTGTTTACAATAGCCAGCACATGGAAGCAACCTAAGTGTCCACTGACAGATGAATGGATAAAAAAGGTGTGGCACATATATACAGTGGAATACTAGTCAGCCATAAAGAGAAAGGAAATTGAGTTATTTGTAGTGAGCTGGATAGACCTAGAGACTGTCATACAGAGTGAAGTAAGTCACAAAGAGAAAAATAAATACTGTATTGTAACACATATATATGGAATCTAAATTTTAAAAAAGTTTCTGAAGAACCTAGGGGCAGGACAAGAATAAAGACGCAGATGTTGAGAATGGACTTGAGAACATGGGGAGGGGGAAGGGTAAGCTGGGATGAAGTGAGAGTGTGGCATGGACTTATATATACTACCAAATGTAAAATAGATAGCTAGTAGGAAGCAGCTGCATAGCACAGGGAGATCAGCTCAGTGCTTTGTGACCACCTAGAAGGGTGGGATAGGGATGGTGGGAGGGAGACACAAGAGGGAGGAGATATGGGGATATATGTATATGTATAGCTGATTCATTTTGTTATAAAGCAGAAACTGACACACCATTGTAAAGCAATTATACTCCAATAAAGATATTACAAAAACAAAAGTCGTTAGTTGATCATTTTGAGCCTGGGTAATGGATATATGAAGTTCATTACATTATTCTCTTTACTTTTGTATAGATTAAAATTTTTCTACAATAAAAAAGTTCTAAATAAAAATTTTCAAAGAGGGGACATGCCTGTTGATCCAGTGGGTAAGACTTCGTTTTCCCATTGCAGGGGGCCTGGGTTCGATCCCTGGTCAGGGAAGTAGATCCTGCATGCGTGCCGCAACTAAGAAGCCCACATGCTGCAACGAAGAGCTTGCATGCCACAACTAAGACCCAGTGCAACCAAAATAAATAAATAAATAAATATTTAAAAATTTTTAAAGATGTTTTTGTTAAAAAATATAATAAATGGGTAGAAAGATATGGCAGGCATAACCAAGGGTCACCCTCTTCTTTGAACCAGTCCCTTCTAACTCAGTCCTTGTGCTGGATTTGATAGTGTCCCCCCAAATTCATATACATCCCAGAATCTCTGAATGTGACCTTGTTTGGAAATAGCGTCATTGCAGATGTAATTATTTAAGATAAGGTCATACTGGAGTAAGGGGGACCCTTAATCCAATATGACTGGTGTCCTTAAGCAGCGAAGAAAAGAGTCACAGAGACACATAGGGAGAATGCCATATGTATATGAAGACAGAGACATCAAATGGATTTATGCCACCACAAACCAAGGAACGCCAAGGACTACCAGCAACCACCAGAAGCTAGGAGAGAGGCATGGAACAGATTCTCCCTCTAAGCCCCCAAGAAGGAACCCCCACCTTGATTTCAGATTTCTAGCCTCCAGAACTGTGAGAGAATAAATTTCTGTTGTTTTAAGCCACTCAGTTTGTGGTACTTGATTATGGCAGCCCTAGCAAAATAACACAGACATCACTGGTTGCATATGCTCCCCGATGGCGGTATACACTGACTGCAGACCAACAGCCTGAGGCTTTGCTTCTCCAAAGTGTAGCCAACAAACCTCCCGGAGAACACAGCAGCACTGTGTGTGCATAGCAGGCTAGAGCAGGGCAATGAAATCACAGACTAAACATGGCACAACACATCTTCTTGAGACACTGATTTCACTCAGTGGATAAACAATTTAAATCTCTATTTTTATACTAAAGGAAACGTGGATATAGCATGACATATAACGCAAAATTGGCATGGCTATTTACAATAAAACATGAGGCTTCAAAAAAATGTTGACCCTCAGTTGGCACCAAATTTCCTCCCCAGATCCCTAGGGGCTCAAGGACATTTCCCTCTCCTCTGAGATGTTTTGTGGAAATGTTTGAAAAGTACTAGCTTGCGGGAAATAAACACATTTAGAGGTGCTAAGTTTGGAAAGTTAAGTACAAAGTTAGGACATTTCCAGATTCTAAGATTTAAATGTTAAGAAAGAAAAAGAAAGAGACTTTAAAGTACAAGAAGAAAACCAGGCAAAATTTCTATAACCTCTAAGTGAAGAAACCTTTTCTAAACAAACACCATACAAAATTCAAAAGCCATAAAAGAAAAGATTGATACATTTTACTACATAACATTTACAACTTCTGCACCACACAAATACATAGGACATAAAATGAAAACACAAGCAGAAAACTAGGAACGTATATTTACATAAAACAGGGAAGGAAGGGACTACTTTCCTCAATAACAAAGAGATCTTATAAATCAATAAGAATAAGGTGAATAATAGTACAAAATGGGAAAAGAGCATGAAGAGGGAGTGTACAGAAAGAGAAATATCAATGAATAATAAAAATGCTCATCTTCAATCATAATGAAAAATATTCAATTTAAAGTGAGATATTTTTCACCTATTAGACTGACAAAGATTAAGAAGTTTGATAGCATTCAGTGTGGGTGACAGTATGAAGAAACAATCACTCTTGTACATAGCTAGTAGAAGTGTAAATTGGGCAGTCTCTCTCGGGGGCAGTTCATCAATATCTATAAAAAATTCTGGTGTGTATACCCTTTGACCCAACAATTATATGCCTAGGGATTAGCCTGCAGCTGTATCACACCTCTGCATGGACAAGTGTACAGAGATATTCAGTATAGTGTTGTTTCTAGTTTTCCCCTATAAATAGGGAAAATCCCTGACTATTCATCATTTGGGAGCTGGTCAATTAAATTAAGGTATAAACTCTACCTGCAACTATACCTTCATTAAAAAGAATGAAGTAAATATGTTTGTACAGATATGGAAAGCTGTCCAAATACAATTAAGTAAACAAAGCAAGGTATGGTATGAGTTCATTTGTGTAAAAAAAATGTTGTTCTGTATAAACCATTAACATTTCCTGGAAGAAACACACGATAAACTGTTACCAGTGGGTACCCCTGGGGAGTGAACTTTGGCAGTCTGGCTGTTTGCACTGATTAAATGCTTTACAGACTTGAGGATATGGGGAGGGGGAAGGGTAAGCTGTGACGAAGTGAGAGAGTGGCATGGACATATATACACTACCAAATGTAAAATAGATAGCTAGTGGGAAGCAGCCGCATAGCACAGGGATATCAGCTCGGTGCTTTGTGACCACCTAGAGGGGTGGGATAGGGAGGGTGGGAGGGAGGGAGACACAAGAGGGAAGAGATATGGGAACATATGTATATGTATAACTGATTCACTTTGTTGTAAAGCAGAAACTAACACACCATTGTAAAACAGTTATACTCCAATAAAGATGTTTAAAAAACTAGTTAATTTAAAAATAACTTTTACCTACTGCAAAAATTTTTTAAGGTGAGTACAGTCATGCCAAAGTGTTTCAGAGATAATTTTTGACACTTCCACTGGGAGATGGGTCGGGCTAAAGTCTAAGTGTGAACGTACCTTGGTCAAACCCAAACAGGAGATTTTCTTGCCAGGGTCAACCAGTGTAATTTAGCGGGGGCTGGAGGTAGAGCACTGCACCTAGTATCCTTTATGAATACATTCTAAAAGGCAAGAAAGTCCCGTTTTTCTGGACTCTCACCATTGGTGGCACAAATGCACAGAGCTAAAACCACCTCTGACTGGCTACCACTATGATGAGGCTTTTTCCTCTGTCTCTGTCTTTGTCTCTGTCTCTCTCTCTCTCTGTTTGGCCTCAGCTTTTCAGAAGAGCCCTTCTAAATAGCCCCAGGAGTGCTAAGATTCTGAAGCTGACTTCACCCTTCACTCAGGTCCTGCTAAACCCTGAGGCTTGGGATCAACAGCTTGCCCTGAAATCTCCAATTACCCTCTCTTGGCCTGAGTTCCCATTAAGAAGCCCCCACCCCAAGGAAAGGTTCTGCCTCCATCTCCTCTTGACCATACCACCCAGTCAGAGATTAGGTGAGACACGGGTCTGGAGACAAGGAGCTGTGGCCCTCAGTCAAGTAACAAGAGGCAGCCTGCTCTGGCTTCCTTGCCCAAAGATGAGTCACTTCTGGACCCGGAGAAAGAAAAGGAGGTGGGAAAGAACAGATCCCAGGGTCAAGGTAGTCTGCTATGAGGGAGATGTATGTGTCCTCTAACTCAACAACTACTGTTCAAGTTCCTTTCTGCTTCCCAGCAAAGATTTTCACAGAACACTGAACTATCCAACTCCTGTATGACAGAGGGAAGAGTGAAGCCCACCAAGGGTGAGAAGGTAGCTAAGCCCAGACCGGAATCTGACCCTTCTGCTGCACCATAATGGTGTAAACATAAAACACTCCTTCCAAGGCATGTAGAGGGGTGTCTTCCTCAGAATCCCCAGAGAGCATGCCCCAAGCAGCCACAAGGTACCTTACCTTGGTGAACACCATAGTATACTAAAGAGGGGAGAGGATCTCTTCAGTCTTAGGGTGGCAGGGTTTTTGAGACCCTACAATTGAGCCCTGTGGAATTTCCTTAGAGAAACCAAGTTGAGTGTTTAGGGAGGAGGTCAGCATTCCAGTGTGTGTGGAATTAGACTTTGCATGTTGGCATTATATATTTGGGACTGATATTTGGGTGGTATGCACAGATAGAGCTGTACAGGTTGTTAAAATATTGAAAAACCTCTGTATTGATTGGTATCACCCTTCTCTCCTACCACTGCCACCCTGAACCCTCCCTTGGGACACCTCCTCCCTCAGACCTCCTGATACAATCCAGCAACCAAAGGGTTAATGCCTGGCCTAACAAAGGGCCTCTAGGACTCTGCTGTAGTACTAAGGTCACTAAAGTTTGAGCCTGGTCAGAGTCCCTGCCAGGTGTTAAATATTTTAAATATCATCCCTGATTATCTCCATTTGTTCTGGGGAAAAACTGAGGTTCAGAGGGTGAAATGACGTGGCCAAGGTCACACAGCTAGTGTTATGGGCTGAATTGCATTCCCCCAAAATTCATATGTGAAACTTTAACCTCCAGTACCTCAGAATATGAGAGTATTTGGAGAGGTGATTAAGTTAAAATGAGGACTTTAGTGTGGGCCCTAGTCTGTTATGGATGGTGTCCTTATAAGAGGAAATTTGGACACAGAGACACCTGGGAAGCACATGCACAGAGAAAAGACCATGTGAGGACAGAAAGAGAATGTGGCCATCTACAAGCCAAAGAGAGAGGTCTCAGAAGAAACTAAACCTGACAACACCTCGATCTTGGACTTGTAGCCTCCAGAACCGTGAGAAAACAAATGTCTGTTCTTTAAGCCACCCAGCCTGTGGTGTTTTGTTACAGCAACCCTAGCAAACTAATACAGCTAGGAAATAGCAGAACCAGGAATTTACCACTCACCTCCTCCCCCAGGCCCAAGTTCTGAGCAGCTCTTGCTTCCTCTGCTCATACAATGAAGAGAATAAGGTCTTAAGAGAATCCAATGAGAGAAAGGGATTTGGAACAGTGTCAAGACATATGACTCCTCAGAAGTTATTCTTATCTGCCAGGAGCAATATAAGAGCAGTGCCTTATGCCACAGTAAGTATTCATGGAATGTGTATGAAGCTAAATGAGGGTACCCTTTTGCACAGGGCCTGAGAGAAGAAATAACAGCTTTCTTAAACCTAGAGTGTCCACATCCCAGAGACTGGTGCTGAAAGGAATTCAGTGCAAGGCTTTCACTGAGCAGTATGAACTAAGGGGTATAACTAGGGCTGCCCAAGTAACCTCTCACTAATTCACTCTCCATATCCACACACTCACACTTACCAACACATGTTCTCCCTTCACCCCATCTCTGCACATGCTCACCTTAAACTCTCACATGCACTCTCACTCACATACAGATATACTCAAAGCATACATGAGTATAGGCACATCCAGCTCACTCTTCAACACATATTCCACCATAGTCTTGCTCCCCACACTCCAATGCAAATGCTTTCTCCAAGACACCACACTCTCCATCCATTCACGTATATTCCACATACAAACATATCCACTACCAACTCTCATATTGTCACATGCCTTCCCTTTGTTCACATACACGCACACACTCTCTCTCACATACCTACATATGGATATTTGTACATACATAGAAAATGGTCTGGAAGGCTGAATGTCAAACCATTTGCCATGGACACCTGTGGGAAGTGGGTGTAGGGAGTGGGTGGATGTTCTATATTTACTTTAATCTTTTCCCTATCATTTGATTTTTTTCCAATGAGCATGTATTTCTTTTACAATTAAAAATATATGAAAAAAAATAAAAAAAAATAGGGCTTCCCTGGTGGCGCAGTGGTTGCGCGTCCGCCTGCCAATGCAGGAGAACCGGGTTCGCGCCCCGGTCTGGGAGGATCCCACGTGCCGCGAGTGTTTTGTGTTGGATTTCTTTCACTTAGCATAATGTTTTTGAGATTTGTTATGTTATTTTTGTTGTTGCTGAGTAGTACCCCAAAGTAGGGGTGTAATACGATTTGTTTATCCATTTACCAGTTAATGAACATTTAATGACATGTTTCCAGATTGGGGCCATTATGAAAAACTGTTACTATGAAAATTTGCATACAAATATTTGTGTAGACCTATATGTTCATTTCTTGTGGTAAATACTTATAAGTAGAATTGCTGGGTCCTAATACAGATCCCGGCATGTATATGTTTATTGTCGTAAGAAAGCACTAAACTACTTTCCAAAGTAGAGGCACCATTTTGCATACCACCAGCAACATATGAAAGTTTCAGCTACTATTTAGTCTTTAAATATTTTTTGCCCCCTTATTGTTCTTCTCCTTCTGGGACTGCATTATATTATGTTTATTTTCTTTGTATTTTCTCTGTTCTTTACATTGGATAATTTCCAAAGTAGAGGCACCATTTTGCATACCACCAGCAACATATGAAAGTTTCAGCTACTATTTAGTCTTTAAATATTTTTTGCCCCCTTATTGTTCTTCTCCTTCTGGGACTGCATTATATTATCTGTTTATTTTCTTTCTATTTTCTCTGTTCTTTACATTGGATAATAGATTCCTGACTCTACTAGACAAGAATTCTCTGTCTCTTTCCTCAGTCATCACCATCATTTCATTTTTATGCTCATCCAGTGAATTTTTAATTTCAAATATAGTATTTATCCATTCTAAAAAAATATATATGAAATGTTCAAAGTAACTCAAAATAATCTAAACTCCTAGTGTAGCATTTCAGGACCTCTAAGATCTGGCGCCCCCCTAGATTTAAAAATCTGTATACAAAAAAACCCAAGTCTATATCCCTCATATTTCTTATCTCACTTGATCCTAACAACACCCCCTGGAGAGAGGCAGGGCAGGAATCATTGTCCCCAAGATCAATCTCAAACTCCCTGATCCTATGACCCCAATTCTCTATCTACTTCTCCTGCTTCACCATGTTTTCCCACTACCTATTCTTCAATGGGTGGAATTTAAATCTCAGTTCTACCCATTCTTTAAGGTCCACCTTAAATACCACTTCTTTCATGAAACCTTCTCTGACTTTCAGAGACGGAACTGATCTTTCCATTTTTTGTGTTCCTTTGGCCTCTCTTACAGCACTTATATTCTGTCTTGAATTCTAGTTATGTATGAAGCAAGGCCCAGAAATGTTAAATGACTTCCCAAGAACACATTGCTAGTAAGAGGCAAAGACCTAGGTGGGAGAGGTGCTTCTCTCATTGAGGGCAGGGACTCCATCTGATCCATTTGTTTTCTTAATGCCCAGCACAAAATTTGGTGCATAGAAGGGGCTCAGCATATGCTTGTTGACTGAATGAAAAGGAAAGAGGGAGAGAAGAGGAGAAAAAGAGGAAAAGCATACTTGTTTCTGGGCTTAGCTTGACACTAGGTGCTAGTTGTCTGACCTGTCTGCTTCTCTAACATTATGTGAAGTTCCAGGGAGAAAACTGGCAGACAGAAGGGCACTTTGCAAAGGATCATGAACCAGACCGTATCAAGGCATCTCCATCATAATAAAATTTAGCAAGTTAAGGAGAAAGAGGCAGTAAAGCAAAATGGAGGAGATTTTGAAGAAGTAGAAGGGCCCAGAAGGGTCTGAGAATGATGAAAAGGCAGAAAGAAGCCTGAAATGCAAAGACAGACCTGTCCAGGGAGCCCAGAAACAGGCCAGGATAGGGAAAGGGAGATCAAAAGTAGGGAAGGGCAAAGGCTCAGCCAGATTCACATTCTAGCTGAAGTGCTCCATGACAGGCTTGAAAAGGAGGGCACCAGCCCAGGCACCTGCTGGCACTCAGGAGAGTGCAGAACTCACCCAACATATCAGTTGCTCAAAGTGAGGGAAAAGAAAATCAGGGAGAGAACAAAGGCCTGAACTTCCCAGCATCTTAGGCCCTGGTCAGTCCAATGCAAGCAACTCAGGCCTATCTGGTACCCTGCAATAGCTGGAGCCAAGGGGTAGCTAGCAAGGCCCCAGAGGACGTTTAACCCAAATAATAAAAGGCTTGAGAGGTTCAGAGGACATGGTCAATTCTCAATTATCCTTGTGATAATAACCAATGGATTATTCCAGAAGGTGTTTTGCTGTTTGTTTTTAATTCAAACCTAGTTTTAACCCTCCTACACACCACCTCTTTCCTCCTCCTATCATCTCTGCTGGGCAGCCAACATCCCCTGGGAGTCTAACTGTGACTCCTCCTGGGTCAGGGAGTCCTTGCCAGGTCTGAAACTGCACCCGGGTTCTCAGAGAAGAAGTCTTGGAGCACCTGACCCAAGGCCTGCATCATCTACTCATTGAGAATCTGACAGGGAAATAAGATGAATGAGCCAGGGAATGGCTGGGACCCCAGGATCCCAGTGGAATGACCCTAGGTGTGGGATGGGATGAGAGCACAGAAAGAAAAGGGAAGGGAATATTAAGTTATTGAGTTCCTGTCAGATTCCATACACACATTTTCCATTTTCAAGTTTTCCCCACAAACCACCCTAAGAGTCAACGTGTATTAACCCCATTTTACAGAAAAAGAAACTGAGAACTTAGAAGGGAAAGTAATTTCAGCCAAGGTAATAGAGCACTTAAATGGGAAGTGAATTCTAAACCCAAGTTTCTCTGAGTTCCAAGTTCATGTTCTTGCCAGTATATTTGCTGTCCCTGAAAGGACTTTCAAATCACAGAGAATCTCTCTTTAATCAGTTCACAAGCCAATGTATACTATTTCTTTCTTTTTCTTTTTTTCTCTTTATTTTTTCCAAACTTTCAATTTTTCCATCTACTTTTTTTCTTCTTGCCTGCCTTCCATTCTTCCATCTCTCTTCTTTCCTCTCTTACTTTACATTCATTTCTTTTTAAATTTTATTTATTTTTTTTGGAGTATAGCTGTTTTACAATATTGTGTTAGTTTATATACATTCATTTCTTACTATGGCTGAGCCTGCTATAAGAATTCTGGAGATCAAGCATCTCATAACCCCTGTTCTCCAGGGGTTCTCAGTGTAACACCCACAGATACATTTCCATATGTTCAAAGAATCACATGAGATACAAATATATATACCCTGCTGCTTCTGGCATAGCATAGTGAAAAGAGAAATATGAGATGGAAATCTGGAGATTTGGGTCTCTGTCCCTGCTTTGTTACTTACAGTATGACCTTGGGAAAAATCACATAACTTTCTTGAGCTTATCTAGAAATCCTTATCTAGAAAATGGAGACAATAAAACTTAGTCTGCTTGCTTCACAAGGGGGCTGTAGAATAACAGATGTCAAAGTCCTTTGTAATCTGTGAAGTTCTACCAAGTTGTAAGGCCTGGTTATTTATATATATATTTATGAAAATATTTCTTTCTTGCTCTTCCTTTCTTCCTAACCTCCCTCAATCCAGAAAGGACTTGGGACAGCATTCACACAACATGTTATGTGGCTTCACTCAGGCTACATATATAATACATATACAGAAATATACACATTCAGACACTGTACACACAATATTTACACATGTGTTAATACTCATATAAGTATATACACCTACTTATATACTCACCACTCCTACTTACATGCTCCACCCCTCACAGTGTCAATAGATATTTGCATTTATTCTGCACATTTATTATTATTATCCTGCACGCCTACCTGACAAGTCACCTCCTGCCAAGCAGAGAATCTGATAATTGGATCATTCTACCTCAGTCCTGAATGAAGTGTCTCCACCAAGTGTTAAACTAAGGCTACATGTTTCCCTGAATCTCTTGCTAGAATCCTAGCACCAGGTACTTCCCCTTAGCCTCTTGCCCCTCCCTGCCCCAGGCACAAAGGAGAAAAGTACCACACAGGGCTCATCAAACCTATACTTGAGCACAGGACAGAAGTGTGAAAGGATTTCAATCTAAAATGGAACCAGAGGATATGAAATGGAGAATCTCATGCATGTGCCCTGAGAAGAACAGAATTTAAGAATGGAGAGATTGATTTCCCATAAATGCATGATTTACAGAAAACTGAATCTAATCTACTGACAAATGAACATCTATCAAGAATCTCTCCCTATCCTCAAGCCAATGAACTTAACTGCTTTGATTCTGGCTGGACTTCTCTCTCTTTGCAATCCTTGCCCATAAATGCAGCCCAGCCCAAACCCTCAATGGACTCACCTGTAGCTTGCTACAGCATGCGTTTCTCAAATTGCAGTTCCTCTGCTATTCCTGAATAAACTCAATTTCAGGTAATTTGAGCTTGCCTCTGTTTACCTCCTTATTTAGGTTGACAGAGGCATCCCTTAGAATCCTCTTCATTTCCTCTTCTACCTCACTCACCATCAGAAAAGACCTCAGGAACTTCCAAAGTTACATTTCCATGAAACTGGGCCTTGTAGAGCCTCAGTCATGGAGAATGGAAGAATCTGTCTCTATCTCTGTGAATGTATTACACAGGCAGCCAGGGCAAGGCCCAAACTCCAGAGGTGTCTGAGTCTTAGAAAGGGCTGGGCACCCAATCAATCTTTCTGAACTCTGTCTCACTTCTTTAATTATACAGCAAGTTTTAATCAGTCATTCCTACCCGAGGTCAGGTCAGTCAGCTAATTAGAAAATTGTTTTGTTTGGAAAGGTTGTTAAGTGGTTAGTCAACTAGCCAATGTTGATTTCTTGGTTTATGGGTGAATCAGGCCTAATGAGTCAGGCTTTAATAGGTCAGCACCAGTCAGTTAATTGAACACTATATTCCAATTCATTGAAGGGTAGCATTTTCAATACACCACCCCAAAATATGCCTCTTTGGCATAAGAATTATTTTTGAGAAAGTGCAGATACAGGGGAAGCTCTAAAAACAGAGTAGAAGTTACCCTTTTGTAAGGGAACGTTACAAAGGGGGCCTGCACCAGGAAGAAAGCTGTTACCAGTGATAACTTTTTCATCTGAGAGACTTACGTGGCAGGGCAACCTTTGTTTACCATACATTTCCTCCTCTCATTTTCCGGTGAACTGCCTTCCTCCCCTTTGAAGTCCCAGGTCCCTATCCCTTTCTTTATTTTTTTTATTTTTTTAACATCTTTATTGGAGTATAATCGCTTTATAATGGTGTGTTAGTTTCTGCTTTATAACAAAGTGAATCAGTTATACATATACATATGCTCCCATATCTCTTCCCTCTTGCGGCTCCCTCCCTCCCATCCTCCCTATCCCACCCCTCTAAGTGGTCACAAAGCACCAAACTGATCTCCCTGTGCTATGCAGCTGCTTCCCACTAGCTATCTATTTTACATTTGGTGGTGTATATGTACATGCCACTCTCTCACTTTGTCACAACGTACCCTTCCCCCTCCCCATATCCTCAAGTCCTTCTCTAGTAGGTCTGTGTCTTTATTCCCGTCTTGCCCCTAGGTTCTTCATGACCATTTTTTTTTCTTAGATTCCATATATATGTGTTAGCATACGGTATTTGTTTTTCTCTTTCTGACTTACTTCACTCTGTATGACAGACTCTAGGTCCATCCACCTCACTACAAATAACTGCATTTCGTTTCTTTTTACGGCTGAGCAATATTCCATTGTATATATGTGCCACATCTTCTTTATCCATTCTTCTGCTGATGGACACTTAGGTTGCTTCCATGTCCTGGCTATTGTAAATAGAGCTGCAATGAACATTTTGGTACATGACTCTTTTTGAATAATGGTTTTCTCAGGGTATATGCCGAGGAGTGGGGCTGCTGGGTCGTATGGTAGTTCTATTTTTAGTTTGTTTGTTTGTTTGTTTTTGCGGTACGCGGGCCTCTCACTGTTGTGGCCTCTCCCATTTCGGAGCACAGGCTCCTGACGCGCAGGCTCAGCGGCCATGGCTCACGGGCCCAGCCGCTCCGCAGCATGTGGGATCTTCCCGGACCGGGGCACGAACCCGTGTCCCCTGCATCGGCGGGCGGACTCTCAACCACTGTGCCACCAGGGAAGCCCTATTTTTAGTTTTTTAAGGAACCTCCATACTGTTCTCCATAGTGGCTGTATCAATTTACATTCCCACCAACAATGCCAGAGTGTTCCCTTTTCTCCACACCCTCTCCAGCATTTATTGTTTCTAGATTTTTTGATGATGGCCATTCTGACCGGTGTGAGATGATATCTCATTGTAGTTTTGATTTGCATTTCTCTAATGATTAATGATGTTGAGCATTCTTTCATGTGTTTGTTGGCAATCTGTATATCTTCTTTGGAGAAATGTCTATTTAGGTCTTCTGCCCATTTTTGGATTGGGTTGTTTGTTTTTTTGTTATTGAGCTGCATGAGCTGCTTGTAAATTTTGGAGATTAATCCTTTGTCAGTTGCTTCATTTGCAAATATTTTCTCCGATTCTGAGGGTTGTCTTTTGGTCTTGTTTATGGTTTCCTTTGCTGTGCAAAAGCTTTTAAGTTTCATTAGGTCCCACTTTTTTTTTGTCTCCATTTCTCTAGGAGGTGAGTCAAAAAAGGATCTCGCTGCGATTTATGTCATAGAGTGTTCTGCCTAGGTTTTCCTCTAAGAGTTTGATAGTGTCTGGCCTTACATTTAGGTCTTTAATCCGTTTTGAGTTTATTTTTGTGTATGGTGTTAGAAAGTGTTCTAATTTCAGTCTTTTACATGTACCTGTCCAGTTTTCCCAGCACCACTTATTGACGAGGCTGTCTTTTCTCCAGTGCATATTCTTGCCTCCTTTATCAAAGCTTTTGACAAAATTCAACACCCATTTATGATAAAAACCCTGCAGAAAGTAGGCATAGAGGGAACTTTCCTCAACATGATAAAGGCCATATATGACAAACCCACAGCCAACATCGTCCTCAGTGGTGAGAAACTGAACCATTTCCACTAAGCTCAGGAACAAGACAAGGTTGCTCACTCTCACCACTATTATTCAACATAGTTTTGGAAGTTTTAGCCACAGCAATCAGAGGAGAAAAAGAAATAAAAGGAATCCAAATCGGAAAAGAAGAAGTAAAGTTGTCACTGTTTGCAGATGACATGATACTATACATAAAGTCCAGTGCATATTCTTGCCTCCTTTATCAAAGCTTTTGACAAAATTCAACACCCATTTATGATAAAAACCCTGCAGAAAGTAGGCATAGAGGGAACTTTCCTCAACATGATAAAGGCCATATATGACAAACCCACAGCCAACATCGTCCTCAGTGGTGAGAAACTGGAATCCAAATCAGAAAACAAGAAGTAAAGCTGTCACTGTTTGCAGATGACATGATACTCTACATAGAGAATCCTAAAGATGCTACCAGAAAACTACTAGAGCTAATCTATGAATTTGGTAAAGTAGCAGGATACAAAATTAATACACAGAAATCTCTGACATTCCTATACACTAATGATGAGAAATCTGAAAGTGAAATTAAGAAAACACTCCCATTTACCACGGCAACAAAAAGAATAAAATATCTAGGAATAAACCTACCTAAGAAGACAAAAGACCTGTATGCAGAAAATTTTGACACTGATGAAAGAAATTAAAGATGATACAAATAGATGGAGAGATATACCATGTTCTTGGATTGGAAGAATCCACATTGTGAAAATGACTCTTCTACCCAAAGCAATCTACAGATTCAATACAATCCTTATCAAACTACCACTGATGGGCCTCCCTGGTGGCGCAGTGGTTGAGAGTCTGCCTGCTGATGCAGGGGACGTGGGTTCATGCCCCGGTCCGGGAGGATCCCATATGCCGCGGAGCGGCTGGGCCCGTAGGCCATGGCCGCTGGGCCTGCGCGTCCGGAGCCTGTGCTCCACAACGGGAGAGGCTGCAGCAGTGAGAGGCCCGCATACCGCAAAAAATAAAAAAAAACACACACACACACGCACAAAAACTACCACTGGCATTTTTCACAGAACTAGAACAAAAAATTTCACAATTTGTATGGAAACACAAAAGACCCCGAATAGCCAAAGCAATCTTGATAAAGAAAAACGGAACTGGATTAATCAGGCTCCCTGACTTCAGACTATACTACAAAGCTACAGTAATCAAGACAGTATGGTACTGGCACAAAAACAGAAATATAGATCAATGGAACAGGATAGCAAGCCCAGAGATAAACCCACGCACATATGGTCACCCTATCCCTTTCTTTAGCTCAGGATGGTAAATAAGCCTTAATTGCCTGACTACCTATGAATCTCATATTTTTGTGTGGCTTGCATACATAAGTAGGAAATTAGATTTATTTTTCTTCTGTTAATCTGTCTCTTTATCACAGGGGGATTCTCAGTGGGAACCTAGAAGGATAGAAGGAAAATTATATTTCCTCCCATACAGAACAACTAAGTTTGTAGTAATTGCAAGCAGCAATAAGAAACTAATATACTGGTAGTTTCGTATATTTTGCTTTCTGAATACCTTTCTGATCTTTCCAACCTCTCCCCTCCTCTCTGTCCCTACTGACAATGCACTGGGCCAGGGAGTTTTCACCTCCTAATCCATTTTTATTCCTCCTCTCTCTTTCTAGTGCACCTTCCTTTACTGCTACCAGATTTCCTTTGGGGGAACCTTTTATTTGATCATGTAACAACTTTTACTTAAAAACTATCAATGGCTCCTCACTCAGAGGATGTCAAATTCACACCAGCCTAGCCTAGAATTACCTGACTAACCTCAACTCCTACCACTCCTGTCCTCCAGCTACCAGGCATGAGGCTTCAGGTGCAATAAGCCACTCTATATTCCCCAGGAACACATGCCACCCAGGCCTCAGAACCGTGGCACCAGCTTTTCTCTGAGACTTGATTGCCCCTTCTCACACTCTTATCCTTTGGGCCAACTTGTGCTCATCCTTCTAGATCCAGCTCAAATGTTATTTCTTCTGAGAAATCATTGTAATCAGCCTTTGTTCCACCCCCAATGAGTTATTGGTCCTTCCTGGTGCTTCCACAGGCCCCTGTATTTCCCATGATCACAACATTTAATCACATTGCAGTGAAGTTCCCTATTTGTCTACCTCACTATGACCGTGTGAACTCCCTGAAATCAAGGATTCTGTGTGATTCATTCCTGTGTCCCCAGGGTCTGGCATAGCACTTAGCATTTGATAAGACTCAATAAATGTTTGTTGAACAATTTTTTAAATAAATGAATATTATTGCTTCAGTTTTGCAGTCCTGGTCTGGGACTATAAAACCTACTAAGAGGTACAGGGGACCTCTTCTATGTAAACAACGCCAGTAGAAGGAATAGACCCACTGGTTCAGAGTGAGTCCAGGTTGGGGTGAATGCACATTAGACAGAAAATTGAGTCCTAGAGCAAGGAAACAGGTCAAAACCCAGGATTTCTGGCTCTTCAATCTCCTTCAAGCCAGAGGAATGGGAAGAGGTACAGTGGAGAACGGAAAGGGGAAAAAGAACAAGGTACTCAGTGGCTGTTCTGAAAGTAAAACCAATGCAGGAGATGAGGTGGTCAGCCAGTGCTGAGAGGATGTCGTGGGAGTGTGAAGCCATGTGGCCATAGCAGAGCAGCAGGGTGCAGCCCTTCTGGGGCTCTGTGGGGACAGGCCCTAGTGAAGGGAACAATGCCCACTCTTAGGCTCATGGCCGTAGGAGCTGGTATGCTGGATGGCAAGAGGGCCAAAACTCCCTCTCCTATCGCCTCTCCTCACAAATTTTTGCCATAAACCTGTCCAGGAGTGCTGCAGAGCTCACACCAAAAGGAAACTTGTGTCACAAGTAAGAGTTAGTAAGTGAGAGTTCAGTTTCTATGAGTTTTTAGAAGACATTTCCTCAGTCAAGGGCCTCAGACCTACATGCCTGTCCCTAAGAGCAGGCAATTCACAGAGGCACAGAAACCGTGCAGCTCCTAAGCATGTCCCAGAACCCACTACCTGCTCAGCCGCCTTCACCTTCTAAGTGAGAGCTATGGCTGCACAGCAAACTCTCTTTCCCTCATGAGCAGCAAGGAGGCCATGGCAAAGACCCTCTTATTAGGATAGAACTAGATGGTGGGTAGGGACATCTCAAGCCCTCCCCACCTCCAACTAACCTAATGGCAGCCTTCTTTGGGAATAGCTCCAGGACAGGCCTGAGTGAAAATGGGAGGTGGGGACTGGAAAGACAGGGTCTTGTCCCCATAGGTCAGTCATCCACAAACTCCTCTCTCCCTGGGAATAATGCACACTGTGAATCCACTTAGGTCACCTAGTTTAGAATGTCGCTGCCAAATTCTTCTAGCAGAACATAGGTCAGATCCAGATATCAAGAAGCTGCCAATCCTACAGTGAGGACAATGCCCTGGATGGCAGAGAGGGAAGGGAACCAAATGTGGGCATGGGCAAGAGTTAACTTCTGGTTCCCTCTCCCTCCATGCCTCTCATGGTAGAACAAGAGGCAAGAGACAACCAGCTTGTGTTTGGGACCCACGTACACTCAATGGTTTGACTTTGGGCAAATCATTTTGACTAGGAGTCTGTTTCCTCAGCGATAAAATAGGAGAGAAGTTCCTCTACCTAGGGTAGTTGTGAAGATAAAGAGGTATGTGAGAAAATACTTTGTAAACAGCTAAAGTAGTGTACACATATGAAAATTATGATTTGCTTATAAACCCATCGGTTTATTGTTATTGTACAAAGAGGGCAAGTGGAGCTGTCTGAAGACCTGGCTGTATCAAGCCTAGCACGGGGCTTTTCCATGGGAGTGAGGGACCCAGATAGGGGAGGCTCTCCTTGCTCTAAGGCCAGGCTGGGTCAAGTGGGGAGGAGAGGAAGGAAGCTTTGGTCAAACTGTGTTTCTGGGATTGAAGAGAGCTGGCTTGGGGACCCTCCACACTGCAATAGACAGGGACTAGGCCCCCTGACACTCCTAGGCCCCTGTATCCTGTGGGGCTCCTTAGCCTTGCCCCTTCCCCTCCCAGGTCCCAAGAGGGGGCCAGGACTGACTCTGCAGGAGACCTTTGCTCAGGAAGCAGTTCTTCTTCATTCCCTGGCCTCCTGGACTTAGCCACCTTCCCAAGGGCTCTTGCTTGGGCCTGCCACTGACCCACTGCCTTTCTAGGTGACTTTGAACTGCATAGCACAGGAGTTAAGAGAGTAGGCTCTGGAGTCAGACTGATTGGTTTGAAGCTCATCACTGACACTTGCTAACTCTGTCATCTTGGAAAAGTGGTCTATCTGCTTTGAGCCTCATTTCTTCCATTTGTAAAATGGTTGTAAGTATAGTCCCTATCTCACAGGGTTGTTATGAGAAAAAAATGGTGGTTTATATAATAATATCTAACTTCTTAAGTGCCAGGCACTGTGCTCAGCACTTCTTATTTTTCTCGAGTTACAAATGAAAGAAATTGAAGCACAGAGAGATTGAGTCACTTGCCCAAGGTCACACAACTAGCAAGTGGCAGAGCTGGATTCCAATCCAGACCATCTGGTTCCAGAGCCCAAGCTCTCATCTGCTCTGCTTGTTTGGTGAATGTCCAGTGTTCAATAAATGATATTATTATTGATCTTAACAATCATAATTGTTTCTGAAAGCACAGAATCCCAGAGGAGCTAAAATCAGAGATTAGAACAGTGACAAAATTTTCATGCCCCTCAGGGATCTTGTGGGGGTGGTCTTTGCATTGTACAGAGGAGGAAATTGAGCCCCAGGAAGGCAGAGTGGCTTGCCCAAAGACATGCAGCAATTGAGGGCAGAGCTAGGGTCCATCCCTGTTCTGTTGACTCCCAAACCCATGTTCTTTGTACCCTCTCAGGCCTCTTTCCCCAAACCTCAAGCCCAGAAACCATTGATAGAGTATAAAGTGGGGGTGCAGAGGTGTTCCAGAAGGTGCAGCAGGCTGGGGTCCCCCAGCCCCTCCCCCCCAGTACTCACTTCCCACTGGCACGCCTACTGGGGACACATCTTCAGCAGGCTGCTGATGTGCTCCTATACTAGGTGGACGTTATCTGACACAGTCAGGACAATCCCATAGTATATGCAAAGTCTATCTTAAAAAGATACCAGAACTGTAACATGAGCCTGGGGGGTGGGGGAGAAGGAGGAGGGAGGGGCAGGCTACCAGCAGACAGAAAGGGATCTCATGGCTCCCGGAAACTTGTAGAATGAGTCACTCTACAAACAAGTTCCCAGAACCAGCAAGATGCCAGCCCTCTTCAATTGCTCAGCCCACTACCACACACAAAGACACCATGTGGACAGGCAGTACTGTGACTGAGGATGCACTGGACGCACAACCCTGGCCTCAGTCTTTAGAGGAGAAGCCCCAAAGATTTATGAGTCCAGTCACAGGTCCAATTTTGAGAGGCAATGGGGAGTACCATGGGAAACACATTGAACCTAGTTTCATAAGCCCTGGCTTTGCTTGTCCATCCCTGACCCCTGCACCATGGACACACATGGACTTAAGGCAAGCTATCTAACCTACCTGAGTCGTGGATACCTTATCTGTAAAATAGGCTGATGATTATCTTCCTCCTAGGGCTAGAGGGAGGATTAAACCAGATAATGCCGACAAAAGCCTTTAAAAATTGTAAAATGATCTATAAATCCAAAGACACAATGCTGCTGAAACATGCCAGTCTCAGGTTTAAAAAAAAAAATGCAGCGTCTGTTTCCTCAAGAAGTAATATCAACTCTGCCTGAAAGCTTGAACTTCCCAATGGGAAGCAGGGTGGTGAGAGGAAAGCAATAAGAGAACTAGGGTGACCAACTGTTCTGGTCTGCCCAGGACCAGGATTTTCAATGCTAAAACTGGGAAAATCCTGGGAATGCTAAAACTGGGAAAATCCTAGGGAAACCAGGACAAGTTGGTCACCCTAAAAAGAACCCTGGCTAGAAGGTCAGAAAGAAGAAAGGAGATGAACATTCGAGTCCCTACTGTGTGCTGGGTACTGTCTAGGCATTTTTCCTTGTATTTGAGTCCCAGCCACTTAACTTGGACAAGTCTCAGGGTCTCAGGTGGGATAAGACCTCTGAAGTCCATCCCAGTTTTAACATTCTGGGAATCTTTTCCTCAAACTTGGGTGGCATTTGAGGCCCAGGGAGGTAAAGCCTACCCAGCAGACTGGAGGCAGATGAGTATGGCCGTGCCTCCCCAACCCCTACCCCCAATCCATCCCATTCTCCCTGCTCCCCTATATTACCCTTCTCCACTGTATTCAATTTGTTGAACCCCTGCTGGAGTTCTGTCATCTGGATTTTCTCCACGAGTATCTGCAAGGATATTTCATCAATCTGAGAAAACATGCTTAGATCTCAGGAATCAAGGCAGTCTAGAGAGGGCCTCACATGTGTATAGGTCAGCTTCCTGCTGTAGAGTGTAGGGATGAAACCTGGGGCCGATGTATGATGGGGAGGAGGCTTACTTGGAGTCCTAGCTTAGCTCACCTGGGAGCAGTTTCAAAAACCCTCATTTTACAGTGGGGATTGAAATACCAGGAGTGGGTAGCTAAGGGCAGAGGCAGAGCAGAGTTTTGGTTGTCTCAGGAACATAGGCCTGCCCCAGGCACAGGAGACAGAGATAAACTGAAGTGGCCCAGAATCCCTTCCCAATTTCCTGGACAGAGACTTCAGAGGGAGCTCTCTTTCTCCCAAAGTTTACTGGTCCAGGACAAGCTGAACCTTCTCTAAAGTGAATTCCTCTCCCCAGACTCTCAATGGAAATGGCCCCAGGCACCTCTGGGCATGCTTTTTCTCCCTCCACTCTCTCTGGGCTGGCAGATCCAATTCCCTCCCTGTCTCAGCTCCCTGTCCACCACCATCCCCACTCCCCAACCTAAGTCCCAAGGGCCAAGAGTAAAGAGAGGTCATAGCTGGGCAGTTTGCCTGGGAACATTACACCTTTAGGAGGAAGGATGGCAATTTAGGCTTTTTTAACTGTTTTTTTTTTTTTTTTTTTTCGGTACGTGGGCCTCTCACTGTTGTGGCCTCTCCCGTTGCGAAGCACAGGCTCCGAACGCACAGGCTCAGCCGCCATGGCTCACGGGCCCAGCCGCTCCATGGCATGTGGGATCTTCCCGGACCGGGGCACAAACCTGTGTACCCTGCATCGGCAGGCGGACTCTCAACCACTGCGCCACTGTTTTTTTGGTTTTTTTTTTTTTGGCCATGCTGAGCAGCTTGTGGGATTTTAGTTCCCCGAGCAGGGATTTAACCTGGGGCCATGGCAGTGAAAGAGCTGAGTCCTAACCACTGGCTTTCTAGGGGAGGACTGGGCTCAGAGAGTGAGGGGTAGACAGTGGAGTTAGAAACCCTGGACCAGAGGTCAGGTCCTGCCATTTACTTATTGGCTATGTAGACCTGGGCAAATCACTTGTACCTCTCTGAGGCTCAATTTCTTCCTCAGTAAAATGGGAGGAATGACAATCTATTAGCTTAAAAGTGTTGGTGTGAGGACTTCCCTCGTGGCGCAGTGGTTGAGAATCTGCCTGCCGATGCAGGGTACACGGGTTCGAGCCCTGGTCTGGGAAGATCCCACATGCCGCGGAGCAACTAGGCCCGTGAGCCACAACTATTGAGCCTGCGCGTCTGGAGCCTGTGCTCCACAACAAGAGAGGCCGCGACAGAGAGAGGCCCGCGCACCGCGATGAAGAGTGGCCCTCACGCAGAAACGAAGACCCAACACACCCCAAAATAAATAAATAAATTAATTAATTTTAAAAAATGTGTTGGTGCGAGAAACAAAGGTGTAACAGACATGGATTTTGTAAACTGTCAAGGTCTCTACATATGTTTGGCATTTGTTTACTTCTCCCTTGTAAGTCAGTTGAATAGAACACATTGATTGAGTGTGCACTAAGTGCCAGACACTGTCGGAACTACAAAGATGAATAAGGCAGGATCCCTGAAGATACCCAAAGGCCAAACATTATGTTAAGGTACTAGAACTATGGATATTTTTTTCCTTCTTTTCTCTATTTTCTACATTTTTTCTATAATATGGTTATTTTAATAAATAAATGATAAGCTAATATTGGTTGAATATCCACTATGTGCCAAGACTATACTGGGCACATCCCACACATTCTCTTATTTGACCCTTGTGACAACTCAAATCCCTGATAGGATTGTCACAAAGATTAAATAAGATTTTTACAAATCTTTTACATCATTTTACAAATACAGATACTGGACTCAAGAGGTTAAGCCACTTGTTGAAGGTCATACAGCCAATAAATGAGTGGTAGAGCCAGAGTTGCAATCCAGCCAGACCTGTCAGATTCCAAAGCTGGTGCTCCAAAGCCAAACCCACCCTCCAGGAGTAACCACTCTTGAGGGGTAAGTGAAATATACAACACACTGTACTCTAAGACTATGTTAAGTTCCAGGAAAAAAAGGGCAAATTTCTGTGCACACAAAGAAGAACAAGAAGTAAACTCAAATGGGATGACTGTGGCCAAAAAAAAAAGGAAAAAGAAAAGGAAAGGAAAAAAAAATCTCAAAACAGCTTGGAACCAACCCTTTTAACGGAAACAACTAGGACTCTTTGAGCATACTGATAGTAATCTAAGGAGAGAAGTAGTCCTTAACAATCAGAAAGAGTTTGAGGGCTTAGTCCTTAGCATCCGGTGGCTCATTCAATTGTTAACATTTAAATACACCCTAAGCACTGGTCTGCTGTGGGTTTAATGCTGTGGGGAAGATCAAAAAGGATTAAGACAGTTTCTGATCTTATTTAAAGTCTAGCTGGAGGAGGAGTGGCAAAGATGGCAGAGTAGGGACACCCTGAGCTCACCTCCTCCCATGGGCACACGAAAATTACAACCATTTAGAGAGCAACTATTGATGAGAAAAACTGGAAGACTAGCAGAAAAGACCTCCTACAACTAAAGATATAAAGACAACTCTCAAAGACATAATATAGTCAAGAGCCATACCCAAGGGTGGGCAACTCACAAATGGGAGGATAATTACAATTACAGAGTTTCTCCCCAAGGAAGAAAGGGTCAGAGCCCCACATCAGACTCCCCAGCCTGGGGGTCCTGCACCAGGAAGACAAGCCCCCAGAACATTTGGCTTTGAACCCCAGAGAGACTTACTTTGGGGAGAGCCAGATGGCCATGGGAAATAGAGACTCCACTTCTTAAAGGGCACACAAAAAAATTTTACATGCTTCAGGTCTCAGGGCAGAAGCAGTAATTTGGAAGGAGCCTGGGTCAGACCTACTTGCTGATCTTGGAGAGCCTCTGAGTGAGGCAAGAGGCAACTGCAGCTCACCCTGGGGACATAGACAGTGGTGGCAGCCATTTGGGGGAGCACGTTCCACCATGTGGGCACTGGTGCTGGCAAGTGCCATTTTCGAAACTTCCTTCTAGCTTATTAGCACGGGGACCCAACCCCGCTCACCAGCCTTTCTGCACCAATACTGGGACACCTCAGACCAAACAAGTAGCCAGGCAGAGACACAGCCTCACCCACCACCAGGCTTGCTACGTTAAGACCCCCTGAGCCCAAAGCCACCCTAGGAGCTGGCCCTGTTCACCAGAGGACCCAGGACTTGGCCCTACACACCAGTGCACTGGTACTAGCACCAGGACCACCAGGAACCTGCAGACAGAGACCCTAGGATCCAGCTATGGCCAACAGTGGGCTGAAAATAGCCCCAGGAGCCAGCCTTACCTACTGGTGGTAGGGTACCAGCCCCAGGGTCCCCAGGACCACCACAGCCCTGCAGCCTGCCATACTAGGACCTAGCCCACCCACTAGCAGGCCAGCCCCAGCCCCAGGACACTTGGGTCCCAGCACTGCCCACCAGCAGACCAACTCCAGCTCTGGGACACATTGGGCCCTGAGCAAGCAGCACCAGGATCCAGTCCCACCCAACAGTGAGCCAACAGCAACTTTGAGACACCATAGACCCTGCAGCCAGCCATGTCTTGAACTGATCCTGCCCACCAGTAAGCCAACACTAGATCTGGGAACCCCTGTCCTGAAAGCACCCACTTCAGAAACTGGCTCTGCCCACTAAAGAGCCAGCACTACCCCAGAGATACCCCCAGAGCCCCACAGCCAGCAGCCTCATGACCAGACCCTGCCCACCAGTGGCTGACAACCTCCACACAAGACAGAGCCTGGCAACCAACCAGACTGGGGGCCAGCCATGGCTGTCAGACCACCCACAGTAGTCAGCCCACCACAACAGAAGGACCCACTCAGCCCAAGTTGAGAGCACCCTTAGAGCATATATCTCTGGTGACCAGGGGGCAGTGTGCTGCTGGGTTGCGTAGGATGTCTCCTACAGAAGGCCACTTCTCCAAGGTCAGGAAACATAACCAACTTACCAGATACATAGAAATAAAAAGAGCAAATTAAGCAAAATGAATTGACTGAGGAATATGTTCAAGATGAAGGAAAAAGATAAAACCCCAGAAGAAGAATTAAATGAAGTGGAGATAGGCAATCTACCCAAAAAGAGTTAAAGGTAATGATAGTAAAGATGTTCAAAGAACTCAGGAGAAGATTGGATGAACAGAGAGAGAAGTCAGAAATTTTAAACAAAGAGTTAGAAAATATAAAGAAGAACCAAACAAAGATGAAGAATACAATAATGGAAATGAAAAATACACTAGGAGGAATCAACAGTAAATTAAATAATACAGAGGAATGGGTTAGCAAGCTGTAAGACAGAGTAGTGGAAATAACTGAAGCTGAACAGAAAAAAGGAAAAAGAATGAAATGAGGACAGTTTAAGAGACCTCTGGGACAATATCAATCATACTAATATACCCATTATAGGGGTGCCAGAAGGAGAAGAGAAAGAGAAATGGTCAGAGAACATATTTGAAGATATAATAGCTGAAAACTTACCCAATCTGGAAAGGAAACACATCCAGGTCCAGGAAGAACAGAGAGTCCCAAACAGGATCAACCCAAAGAGGACCACACCAAGACACATTGTAATTAAAATGGCAAAAATTAAAGACAGAATAGTAAAAGCAGCAAGGGAAAAGCAACAAGTTATATACAAAGGAAATCCCATAAGGCTATCAGCTGACTTTTCAGCAGAAACTCTGCAGACCAGAAGGGAGTGGCATGATATATATATATAAAGTGATCAAAGGGAAAAACCTACAGCCAAGAATACCCTACATGGCAAAGCTTTCATTCAGATTTGATGGAGAGGTCAAAGGTCAAAGCAAAAGCTAAAAGAGTTAACCAAACCAGCTTTACAAGAAATGTTAAAGAGATTTCTCTAAGCAGAAAGGAAAAGGCCACAACTAAAAACAGGAAAATTAGGGAATTCCCTAGCTGTCCAGTAGTTAGGACTCCATGCCTTCGCTGCCAAGGGCACAGGTTCAATCCCAGGTCAGGGAACTAAGATCCCACAAGCCATGAGGTATGGCCAAAAAAAAAAAAAAGAAAAGAAAAGAAAGAAAAGAAACAGAAAAATCACAAAAGGAAAAATCTCATTGGTAAAGGGAAATATACAGTAAAGGTAGTAAATCAGCCATGTATAAAGCTAGTGGGAAGTTTAAAAGACAAAAGTAGTAAAACCGTCTATATCAACAATAAGTAGTTAAGGGCTACACGAAACAAAAAGATGTAAAATATGATGTCAAAAACAGTAACCATGAGGTGGGGGGAGTAAAAATGCAGTCTTGTTAAATGTGTTTGAACTTGAAAGATCTGCAACTTAAAATATTCACATATATATTGTTATGAACAGTGTGGGGAATATAGTCAATAGCTATGCAATATTCTTGTATGGTGGCAGATGACAGCTAGACTTATCTTGGTTGTCATTTTGAAGTATACAGAAATACCAAATCACTTTGTTGTGTAACAGGAACTAACAAAGTGGTGTAGGTCAATTATACTTCAAAAACAAACAAACAAACTCATAGAAAAAGAGATCAGATTTGTGGTGACTGGAGGTGGGTAATGGGGGGAGGGGGAATTGGATAAAGGAGGTCAAAAGGTATAAACTACCAGTTATAAGATAAAAAAGTACTAGGGATGTAATATACAACATGATAAATATAATTAACACTACTTATGTTATATATGGAAGTTGTTAAGAGAGTAAATCCTAAGAGTTGTCATCATAAGAAAACATTATTTTCTATTTCTTTAATTTTGTCTCTATATGAGGTGATGGATATTCACTAAACTTATTGTGATCATTTTTTCATGAAGTATGTAAGTCAAATCATTATGCTGTACATATTAAATTTACACAGTGCTATATGTCAGTTATATCTGAATAAAACTGAAAGAAAAAAGTGTAGCTGGACAGACACAGTGACATAAACAGATAATTATAAAACAACGCAAAAAGTCAGAGGTAAAGACATATACCCATGATATTAGCAAAGTACCCAGGCTAGTAGAGAGGAGGGGGAAATTCCCTTTAGCCTAGCCACACTCCAAAATTGGTTTTGGAGTACAGAAGAGGACAGGAGTGGGGTAGCTGGGTCGTGGCTTATGGGGATGGTTTACTGCTTCCCAGATGAGTGGCTACAACATACTTAGAGGTCCCAAAACTCTTAGAACATCATGGGACATAACAACAATGTTAATAGATAGATCCTGTTGGCTGAGCACACATTCAATGTATGTGCCAGGCACTAAGCTAAGCACTTTACCCACATTATCTCATATCACCCTAACAACAATCCACTGAAGTGAGTATGATAGCCTCAATTTGCAGCTAGGGTAATCAAAGCTCAGAAAGATTAAGCAACTCACCCCAGTTTATAGAGTTAATTCAAACTGGGGCTAGAACAGCAAAGGAAAACATAAACAAGATGAAAAGACAAACCTCGGAATGGGACAAAATAGTTGCAAATGAAGCAACTGACATAGGATTAATCTCCAAAATTTATAAGTAACTCATGCAGCTCAGTAAGAAAAAAAACAAACAACCCAATCCAAAAATGGGCAGAAGACCTAAACGACCCAGCAGCCCCACTCCTGGGCTAAAACCCTGAGAAAACCATAATTCAAAAAGAGTCATGTACCAAAATGTTCATTGCAGCTCTATTTACAATAGCCAGGACATGGAAGCAACCTAAGTGTCCATCAACAGATGAATGGATAAAGAAGATGTGGCACATATATACAATGGAATATTACTCAGCCATTAAAAGAAACGAAATTGAGTTATTTGTAGTGAGGTGGATGGACCTAGAGTCTGTCATACAGAGTGAAGTAAGTCAGAAAGAGAAAAACAAATACCGTATGCTAACACATATATATGGAATCTAAAAAAAAAATGGTCATGAAGAACCTAGGGGCAAGACGGGAATAAAGACACAGACCTACTAGAGAATGGACTTGAGGATATGGGGAGGGGGACTGGTAAGCTGGGACGAAGTGAAGGAGTGGCATGGACATATATACACTACCAAACGTAAAATAGATAGCTAGTGGGAAGCAGCTGCATAACACAGGGAGATCAGCTCGGTGGTTTGTGACCACTTAGAGGGGTGGGATAGGGAGGGTGGGAGGGAGGGAGACGCAAGAGGGAAGAGATATGGGAACATATGTATATGTATAACTGATTCACTTTGTTATAAAGCAGAAACTAACACACCATTGTAAAGCAATTATACTCCAATAAAGATGTTAAA